>NC_064818.1:82518277-82530051 GCF_023721935.1 Panthera uncia | reverse complement strand
GAAGGAAGGAAGGAAGGAAGGAAGGAAGGAAGGAAGGAAATGAGGCCACAGGCAGGGAGACAGGGAAGGGGGAGGAGGAAGAGCAGGTAACGCCAGGAAGCATGCAGACCAGAGAGAAGCACCGGTGGGCAACTGAGGGGACATCTTGGCAATGGGGGTCCCGGGGAACTGCAGAAGCACCCCCGGGAGGGTGCTGGACAACAGCCACAGGAATGCTCAATGCCAGGCACCACCTGTCAGTCCCAACTTGAGCGGCTCAAAACAGCCACCAGCAAGGGGCTGAAGCGGGACAATCACTCGGGGAGCTGGGCATCTCTGACCACCTCCCTGCCACCAGCATAAAGCATCTCCAGGGTGACAGCACCCTAACTGTGGTTCCCAGGACCTGGAGCACCACAGCTCTCCAAAACAAGATGCGTTCCAGAAAACAACACCTACCGGGGCTAATTTTGCACTACAAGTTTTAAAACCTGTATTTTTATTACAGAAAATCATAAAGCAGATAAGAAAATGGAAGTTATTGGTAACCTCACCACTGAGAAACGGCTGCTCTCACACGTTCTGGCGTGTAATCTATACGTCCAGACTGAAGGAAACCAGAACACGTCACCCCCAAAAATGCCACTCTGGCATATCGCTGGTTTTGAATTGGAGGCACTCAAGAAACAGCAGGGGCAAGGACACTCTGCCCCTCCCACTGCTCCCCAAAAGCAGGAGATAAAACTCCCACGTGGAAGGGGCCCCCCTGCAGCAGGAATGAAGCCATTCTTACCACGAGAGCCGGGAACCGGGGGGTGAGAAACCTGTACAAACGCACCTTGTCAAACTAACCCTTCCCTCCTGGCCACGTCCTCGGCCCTCGCCAGCCCAGCACGACCCCTCTGTCCTGCCGACCCGTCACATGCTCACTGCTTCTTTGTCTAAAAGGCAGGAAGGCTTCCTGCTCTGGTCACTCTGGGGGTCCATTCTCCTGTGAAGCCTCCCACGCACATGTGACAATTCAATAAATGTTTCTCCCGCGAGTCTGCCTTATGCCAGTGAAATCTCGAGCTCGGCACAGACTCAAAGGGTAGAGGAGAATTTTCACTCCCTCCAGACACACACACACACACACACACACACACACACACACACACGTCCACGTACATATGTATGCCTGTACACACACTCAGGTGTATTTGTTTCTCATCTGTAACAAAAATGAGAATTACTGTGTCTGCTCTTTTCGTGCCTTTTAAAACTTGACTCATTTCAAGCTTCTCCCGTATGATTACCTCTTCTTTCTGAACGATGTATTGTTATGAGCCTATGATATCTATTGTATGGTTCGACTGCATTTCACCTGAACTAATGCATATGGAAAACACTTGCTGCTGCTTCCAGACTCCCTGGACTGTGGCCCCTTACGGCCGAGTCTCAGGCACATGCATAACACATTCCCAGCTGGGAAATTCCCAGGTCAGGGGTGTGTATGTGCTTCTGGGAGCCTGTGGCTAAAAGGCGCCCCAGAAAAGCTGTCCCGGTTGACACTCTACAGGGGTCAAGTGACAGCCCCCAACAGGAAATCAACTTTGACGTGATTAAATGTACTAAACAAATGATGAGATCTTGGTGTGAACGTGGAACCAACATTTAGCACCAACAGGCTGCAACATGTCAGGGAACAAGGCTTCTGGGGGTGTCTCTGCACCTGCACCCACGCCCAGCAGCCCGGGCCAGGCCGGCAGGAGACACAGGATGGACCCCTGGAGCACCAGAGCTGTTTGCACGGCACTTCCATGAGCGGGGCAGGCCACGTGGCCCCAGCCCCAGGGGCACATCAAAGGCCCCACGTCCTGCTCTGCCCCTGCTGGTGTTGACGGCATTGATTTTGTGTCAGAAGTTAGCAGGATTCTGTTTTAATTGATGGCCTTGCAGCTGACCCCTGGAATGCATTATTAATGGATGCTCCGTGCATCCTGTCCATCCACAGCCCCCCATTGCGGTGCGCATCTCGTGGGCTGCAAGGCAGAGGACCAGGAGCCCAGCAGGACCCAGGAGGTGGCAGGGCCCGCTGGGCAGCAGGGACCCGGGGCTCTCGGCACTGTCCCGCCCACACTGGAAGGCCAGGCTTGTGATCCCTGTCAGAGCCCCAGCAGCTACCTCTGCTCAGGAGGAAGGGTGCTCCCCGGCTGCACCGTGTGGACCCTTCGTAACCGCTGCGGGCTGACGTGAGACCCTCGGCAGGCAGCCTGGAGGGTGTAGGGACGTGTTCACGATAGGGCAGGGTGGGCGGTGACTATGCCAACTGCAGGGACACGGTGGCCAGTCGCCAGCGCCGGCTGGAACACGTTGGGGCACGAGGCTCTCACCTCCTTTAAAATGCAGGTTCCGTGCGGTCCCACTCTGCCTACCAGGCAGACTCTATCCCCCAGAGAAACCAGGCGGAGGAACCGTTGGCAACAAGCCCAGGCCTTCCACGGAGCTGGGGGCAACGTGTCCTCCCCTGGATGCCCCTCTGCATAGATGCGGGCCGAGCTGAGCAGCTCTGCCTGAGCCGGGGCTTCCTCCCACGCGTGAGCATGTGACAGCAGCACCCGCCTCCTCATGGGAATACTGCTGGGGGGCCCTGCGGGGTCACACGGAGCACCTGGTACAGCTCCACGCCCGGGAAGCTGCAAATCCGGCTGCCATCACTGTGCTTCCAAGGGAAACGTGGGGCCCCGTGTCCATCCGGTTAGACTACAGTCGTTCCCTTCTGTTCCACACATTTGTGTCTGTGGAAACCCCACTAGATCCGACTCCTTGACCCCATGTGATGTCACCCCTCAGAGCACCAAAGAAAGTCCATCCAGGGAAGCAGGCGCCCGCTGGAGCCTTCTTCAGCTTTGGGGCCAATTTTCAGACAGAACCACTGACTGTTCCAGAAGCCCCAGCAGGACTGGCTCGCGTTACTCCCATCAGTGAATAGTTGCTCTGAACTTCTTAAGTACGTGTCCTTAATTCTGCCAGTTGAGTTCCCAACTGCCATGGTGGTGGCCAAAGTCCCAGAGGAATGAAATCATTAGACCCAGGACAGCTGTGAGTCCCGGATGGCGTGGTCAAGCCACTCGGGTCGGGAGGCATTCTTCTAATAATTGTTTATTGCTTCAGAGAAAGAGAGAGTGGGGGAGAGGGACAGAGGGAGGTAGAGAGAGAGAATCGCAAGCACAGAGCCCAACGCGGGGCTCGATCCCACAACCATGAGATCATGTCCTGAGCCGAAATCAGGACTCAGATGCTCAACAGACCGAGCCCTCCCCACCAGCACCCCAGGCTCAGGAGGCATTCTGACCGTGTTTATTCAGAAGTGCAGTGTTCTTGCTGTGCTTGGTCCCAGCTCGGGGTGCAGGGCGGGTGGGGCTGCGCTAAATGTCAGTGGTCCTGTCTCTGAGACCAGCCGGGCTTCTCCGTGTGACCAGGAAAAGAAGTGACTGAGTGAAGAAACCACAGGTGCTGGGGCCACAGGCCACATGGGTGCCTTGGCAGGCGGGACGTGGGCATAGCAGGCACGGGGCCTAGGGTTCCACCTCTCGCCGTAAGCAAGGTTCATAATTTCTACATTCTGGTCATCTTTACACCAACACGGTCATAAAATACAATTTTTAATAGGTTTTTATGGGGGAAGGCCCATGAAGGCCAAAGTGCCCTGGACCCAGGTAGTCATAATTTGGCCCTAGAGAAGGGCCAGAGACCCGGGGAAAGTATGGGGGGGGCAGAGGGAGACGCCACAGTCAGATGAGCAGGGGAGGGGCTCTGGCACAGACAGGGATGGCCCCGACGACGTGTCCTCAGGGTAGCAGATGACATTCGGCACAGGAGGCACAGGCTGAGAGGGGAATGAGCCCCGAGGGACCGAAGAGTCAGCTCCAGGCAGGCAGGGACAGTCGGAGTAGCCCCACAAAAGTAGGGGTTTGGGGGTGAGCACCGCCCCCCTCCCACCTCACCTAGGGTCCCCCGGGACGCCGTGCAGCAAACTCACTGACCGTGGCCTCACATCACGCATGAAACTGACACATTTACACGGGCCAGTGAGCCAGCTCTGTGCGTCCACCAAGGCCAGGGCCATCACCCCAGACCCCCGCCCTGTCCCCACCCCGCCAGGCCCCACACTGCTTCGGCAGCCTCCTCCAAGGGTCAGCAGCTTCGCAGAGACCACTGTCTCCCCAGAAAAGCCCCCTCTGCTCAGCCCCCCGGGGCCAGACACTACAAGTAAAAGAGAGGGAACTGTCCACACAAATACCACTGTGGGAGCCCCTGCCCTGCCACCCCCACAGTCAAGTTGCCCCATTAAGGGGGAGGAGGGCACAGGCATGGACTGAGCCTCTGTGGGCATCTGGGGTCCCTGCTGCTGATCGAGTCCTTCACACACCTCCTCTGGCCTCCCTTGGCCCAGTGCACACTTGGCCCGAGTGACCCCCCCAGCCTCTAATGAAGCCCATCTTGTTTTCACCCTTCGAACATGAAACCCCCACAGCTCCTACACGCTATGTGTCCACTCAGAGTCTTCGATTTCACACGCATCTGGGGTGATGTGGTGGGTTGTGCGCTGGCCTCAAGACGTGCCGGCGCCCCAGACCCCAGAACCAGTGAATGCGACCTTATTTGGAAATAGGGTCTTTGCACCTGTGAGGTAAGGAAATCATCCTGGATTATCTGGGTGGTCCCTAAATCCAACGTTAAGGGTCCTTTAAAAAGACAGAAAGGGGGGCACCTGGGTGGCTCAGTCAGTTAAGTGTCCAAATTCAGTTCAGGTCATGATCTGATGGTTTCATCGGTTCGAGCCCTGTGTCAGGTTCTGTACTGACTGTGCGGAGCCTGCTTGGGATTCTCTTTCTCTTTCTCTCTTTCTCTCTCTCTCTCTCTCTCTCTCTCTCTCTCTCTCTCTCTCTCTCCCCCTTCCCTGCTCGTACTCTGTCTCTCTCAAAATAAATAATAATTTTTTTAAAAAGAAAGGAAGACACAGAGAAGACGTCCATGTGAGGACGGAGACTAAGGTGATGTTGCCAAGGAGCCCCAGACCACAGCAGCCCCCCGAAGCTGGAAGGGGCAGGAAGGACCCCCGCAGCCTCCAGAGGGAGTGCGGCCCTGCCCCACCTCCAGACGTCTGGCCTCCAGAACGTGTGAGAATGCACTCCTGCTGCTGGCCAGCTGTGGTCATTTGTTGTGGTTGCCCCGGGCGACTCATACAGTTGACAAACATGTGGTCTGGAGAAACACACGTAAGAGAGTACGGGAAACTGTCTCCACTGAGCCCACAGGGGAAATGTTAGTGATCAGCAACCATCACGCACATCAGGGAAAAGAAGGGGGCCTTGTAAAAGCAGAGGGATCCAAACACTCGCTCCTGTGGGCGAAGTACCAACCTCCTTCTGAGACACAGGCACTGAGTATCCAGAATTGCTAGTTCCGGGCAAGGGTTTCCGTATCTCTGCGATGGGTTTTTATTACCACTCTGCAGACCAGCAAGCATCTGGCAGACAACCCCAAAATCACAGAGCATTGCATGCGGCCGGTTTGGGGGAATCCAGAAGGGGCAAGGGGAGGAGAGAGAGGGTCCCACCACGTATCGGCCCTGTTCCCCGGGGCTGCCTCCTGCTGGCCAGACACCAGGGGCCGGTTCAGCCTCTGCGGTGCTGGGCCGCACCCTGACGTGAACAATCCTCTCTGTGAAACACAGTCTTCCGGGTGGTTTCAGGTTCTTTTGCCTTTTTTCACAGCAACACATTTCTATTTTTTTTAATGTGAGTGATTTCAAATAAACAAAAGCAGTGATGAAATATACATGAGCATTACCATGCATGGCTTTTTAGCTAGAAAAATGGCCTCATGGTTAGGATAACTGCTTCAAAGGGTTGTATAGCTGGGAGCCATTTGATTAGATTAACACAAGAGAAACAACATTTGCAGAAAGCACAAATCCGAAAACCCTGTCTGGACCAGGAAAAGCAATGTATTCATCAACAAACAAATAAGACACTGCATTCCTGGACACCTACCTGAAGTCACAGAAGTGTCCACAAAATGGGACGGCAGCAGCGGCACGCCAAAGTCACTGCCAGAACCAAGCTCTCGGCCCCGAGCCTGGCCGAACACAGCTGCCCTGCCCAGAGGTACCTATGTCCCCTGCTTCCCTGGAGACAATTCCAAGGGCCACCCGAGCTCGAGCTACCAGTGGGCTGTTCCGTGGCCTCTGTTGTGGCTGCATCTGTGCTCAGCACCTCCCTTTCCTCTGCCCTCAGGCACTTACAGACACGTTCCAAGAGCCCTCTAGATAAATTCCCTGCACAAGTCTCAGAGTCTGCTTCCCAGGAACAGCACCCATCTGGCTTAACACCTCCTTCCCCCATCTCAAGAATTCCATGCCCTCCTCGGTCTCCTCCAGAAATCTGAACTCTCCCATCTTAAAGTCGTTTTCAGACCGTGTTATTTCTACTTCCTGGGTGTGCATTTTCCCGTGGGGGTTCTCCTGACTTTCTCAGGGCTGTGAGTTTCTTCCTGTGATCTGTGATTTTTGTTTGCAACTTTTCCCACAGACATTTTCCCTCTTGTCTGATTCTGCAGTTGCCCCGGCCTGCCCCTACAGGCTGTGGGGTTGAATCAGATTTTTCAATAAGCATCTGGGGCTGCAAAAGCCTTGCTCTCATTCGTCCTTCTAGTCCCCACATGCCGTGGCCTTCCCCTCAGCCTCTGTTCACCCCCGGCCTTTCCTCCACTCCTGGGCCTGGGTGTTTTCCTCTTGAACCTGGCTTCTTTTATTCATGTATTTATGAATGCTAACAGTTTGTTATCACTTGTGTCAGGAGCAGAGAAGGGAGATCTCTTCCCCCACCTTGGCCTGGAAGTCCAGCCCAGCCCTTCAGCAGACAAATCTGCGTATTCAAAGGCCCTTCTGCATTTTGATTCTAAATCAGCCTCTTCTATGTTGTCTTTGTTAGTCTGTGTCCACCCTACAAAGTTGCCTAGAAAAGGTCCCCTTCTTCTGATGTCCCGCCAGTAGGTGGTCGCTGAGGGTGGTCCCCACGCCTTTTCAGGCTAAACATCCCCATGCCGCCTAAAACACAGCTGTGAAAACTTTTTCTCCCTAGAAACCCCTCCCTGGATGCGCTCCTATGTGTCAGTTAATCCTTAATTCTCTTAATAAAATGTTCTTAGTTCTCCCCATTTCGTTTTGCCATTGACAAACCTACTTCAACTCTTACTTTCACTGCCAGAATCCTTCCGTGTGTAAAGAGTTACAACCCAGCAACCCACACAGGCCATCCCTGACAGACGGCCAGCCTGCCCTTCTGGAATTTCCTAGACACGGGAAGCACAGAGTCACCAGCCAGCTCTCAAGGCCGCTGGGCAGATGCTGCACACACCTGTTATTTCTGAGTCCAAATCTTCCTTCAAAAGAGATGAATGTATTAAATACAGAGAACAGATGAGAGCTGCTAGAGGGGTGGTGGGTGGGGGGATGGGCTACATGGGGGAAGGGGCATCAGGGAGGACACTTGTTGTGAGGAGCACTGGGTGTTGTGTGTAGGGGAGGAATCACTGGCCTCTCCTCCTGAAATCATTATTGCACCAGATGCTAACTAACTTGGATGTAAATTCAATAAATTAATTAGATAAATAAAACAAAATAAAAAGATGAATGTACAAGGACATCAGCTGCCACAGCCCTTCTGCACAGGGGGGAGGGTGCAGGCCAGGCACCTAAACGCCCATGGTGTAAGGGAGGGATTAAATAAACTGGTGTAAATCAGGAGAGAGACACAATCTGTAAACACCGACATCGTGTGTCTAATGACACAAACCAGGACATGCTGCTGTGGCGAGGGCAGAGAGGGGGCAATATAATGATCATTAACTGGTTTCAATACGTACATTAAAAAATTAAAACACCGGGGCGCCCGGGGGCTCTGTCAGTTGAGCCTCTGACTTCTGCTCAGGTCATGATCTCGCGGTTTGTGAGTTCGAGCCCCACATGCATCAGTCTCCCTGCCGCCAGTCCGTCAGTGCAGAGCCCTCTTCAGACCTTCTGTCCCCCTCTCTCTTCCCCTCCCCTGCTTACGCTCTCCCAAAAACAAACACTTAAAGAAAAACAAACATGTGGATGTGTCCTTATTTGTAAATACATACGGGAAAACATCTGGGCGTTGCGTGCCAGCAGCTGTACCTCCCCTCCAGAGGAGGCGAGAAAGGCACAGGGCAAAGGATGAAGGAGGTTTCGTTTGCTTTGTAACTAAATACTTTCACGTTGTTTGAACCTCTACGGTAAACATACACTACTTTCCTAATTTACAAAGAAAAAGGAGAACAGATTTCCCAAGGCCACGTGCAAATGAAAACTAGTTCTAACAGCTGACATGATTCCTTGCCATCTGCAGACCTGTGCTGAGGGTACCGCGTGCCCGTGCTTACTCAGTCTCAAAGCAAGCCTCTGTCACCACCTCCTTTAACAGATGAGAAGGCAGAAGCACAGAGAGGTCAAGGAATTTCCCCAGGCCACACAGCAAGAACAGTGCTAGCCAGGATGCGCATCCTGTGGTCCAACCCAGAGCCTGCACACCCAACCCCTGCCCTGCCAAGGGCCTCTTCAGCCCGAACTTGTGCAGACGACGTTTAAGTACAGGAGGCAGTTAGTGTCCAGCAGCTGCCCCTCCTTCATGGGGAGGCCCCCACACCCTGGCTGACACACATATTCCCGGCCCTCCGTGGGCCTTGAAGGCCAAGGTGACTAGGTCTCGCTTGCCTATGCTCATGAAATCGGCACAGTGCCTGACCGCAGAAAAGACTCAACTCACATTCCAGAATGTTCCAAAATGCATTCCACACACACAGTCCTGCACATTATGTGTTAAGCCCAGCATCTGGAATCCTTGCCATTCCTGGGTCTGTGACGTATAAGTTATGTGGTTTCGATCAAGATCCTTAAATCCTTTGGGTCTGCTTTCTCACCTTTTAAATAAAAATACCTCACCGGCTGTTGGTGGGGATTAAATGAGAACTGTAGGTAGGGGAAGACGTGGCAATGTTGGCCACACATAAGTGCTTAAACACTCAGCATTAATGTTTGTGTCTACCACAGTCACACCTGTGGACTGCCTGGTTGGGGTGGCAGGTGTCTGCACCTCAGGAAGAGGGACACACCAAGACCTGGCATCCCAGCCCCCAGAGCAGCCCCCACACTGCCCGGCGGCAGGGCCCAGCAAGTCCCCTGTCCGTTCACACCAGCGATGCTCCATCTAGAAGCTTCTTCACATTGGTAAACACCTGCCATGTCTACCCCACCTGCCCGCCCGCCAGAGGAAGACGAGGGGGCCCCCACTGGATACTGGAAACCCGGCCTCTGTCCTTCGGGCTCGGGGCCCTCCCGGGGTGGGGGCAGGGGCGGGGAAGTGCAGACAGCAGGAGAGTCAGGCCTTTCACAGCCACCTGGAAAAGCAGATTCCAGATGGCCCAGCTCCAGGTGAGGCCCCACCTCAAGTGAGTGGGCTTCTGCACAGAGGATTCCTGGCGACTTTTACAAATGCTGGCTAGCTGAGTTAATTAACAGAATGAAAATAACGGTGAAAACAAAACAAGCTAACACTGCTCGCCATGGCAGCAGCAAGAGGAAAATAAAGCCCTTCAAAATTCTCAGACGCAAGCAGACCTATTTATCAGTGTCTGATTAAATACCCCATTTCTTTGGGAAATAAATTCCCATAATTCCTTCCTCAACTAGACCAATAAACTGTTACTTCAGTGTTTTTGGTTTTGTTTTTTTGTTTTTTGCTTAAAAGTGTTCCTCTTCTCCCACTCTCAGCTCTGAAACCAAATGCTTTAGAAGCTTAACTAGACAAGGACGAAGATTTTAATGTTTCTTGGTCCTGTGTCCTCCTCTGTTAGCCTCTGTGCCCTCTCCTCTGTCCATGGTGCTGGAGGAGGAAACCCAAAGGACTAAGGCCTGGGGTGAGGCCATGGAATACGAGTGAACACAGGACAAACACATTTCACCCAAAGACACTCTGCCTTATTGTCCCTGGGCCACACATGGTGCCCCACCCTACCCCACTCCCACCTAGCCGGCCCCACAGGCTCAGGGAGACCCTTGGTTGAAGGGAAAAGCTGGGGTTTTTGGTTCAGACAAAAATAGACCTGGGCTCCAATCCCTGCCATGTGTCCTGTACCCGTTCTTACCTCTCTGAACCTGTTCCTTGCCTGCAGAATGGAGCCCCAGGCACCATTTGGTTTAGCTGTGAGGTTCCTGTGTGTGTAAAGTGCCCTAAACACTCCAGCCCTGACGTGGCCCCATTACCAAATCTCTGTGCCCCCAGAAGCAGACACTCATCAAAGCCCACGAATGTGGAAGAGGCAGGGTCCCTGGTACAGACCTGAGCCCCATCCTGGATGCATCCTTCCCACAGCCGTCAACAGAGAAAAATGTATTAACCTGTGTGTGATGAGGATCCTTTCTTACTTGCCAACTTTGATGCATCTTTCCAATATACTAACACCCCTAATGAAGATGTGTACAAGATTAACACATGCAATTAGAAAGAGAGCCTTTTTGTCTCATTCGATACAGAATCAGCTTTTTATTGCACAATTTATAATATCTTCACATTTTCGAAGTCAAGGAAAACACAAAAGTGGAGCTCAGCATGCCAGAGTGTATCACGTGTAATTATCTTTGGAGGAAAATGAGAACACACGTAGGAGATAAATCTGATTGCCTGTTGAATAGTGAAAATCCACAAGAAACAGAAAAGTGTCCATAAGTTTGTGTTCACAACAAGCACCCTTTCAAATTGGCTTCATAAACCCTTTGTGACCTTCAAGAATGTGGTGGCGTCTCCTGGCCAGCATTTTTGACATGAAATAACAGCATTTAAGGAAAATCTGTAATATCAGATTCTCAATGGGTTTTCATAGCCTTGGCTGCCAAGGTCAGAAAGACAGGCAGCCAGAAGCACTACACTCAGCCACATTCATCTGGGGGTGGGGTAGGGGCAGCACCCCTGTGCATGCCTACCTGGGAGCTAGCAGGCACAGGACACCCGCCCGGAGCCCAGGGCTGCCCAGGAGGCCATGCCCATGACCACCTAGCTTCAAAGGAAGGATGCCTCCTGCAACGCACATTCTCCACTTTGGCCAGAGGTGTAGAGGGCACCGTCTCCCTGAACATGAAGGAGGCGGTCATCCAGAAAATCACCTGAACCATGGGCTGAACCAACAACACTGGGCTTTCTGGCCCCTGCAGTTGGACAGAGGTCCTTTACCAGCCACCATCTCTTAGACAGCTCGGCAAACTAAGAGCATCTGCCCAAGCACGGGTCTCCACTGGGCCTTGTGGGGAGCACAAGGCTGAGCACCCACCAGCCAACTCAAGAATCACAATGGGCATTCAGTGACCCTCTACCCCTCAGGGCACCAGGCTGAGACACAGGACCACACATGGAAGAGCCACTGCGTTATCAGCCTGACACCTACAAACCCCTCAGCCACTTAACAAGGAGGGGGGAGGTAGAGTGGGAAGGGAAGGGGTGAGGGGATATGGAAGGAGTGTGGGGAGGGGAGGAGAGAAGGAGGAGGGAAGCAAGTAGGAGAGAGGGGGAGGAGGAAGGGGAGGGAGAGGGAGGAGGGAGAGGAAGTGGGAGGACAGCAGGGGGGGAGGAGGTGGAAAGAGGGGGAAGGAGGGGGAGGAAGGAGAGGGAGGAGGGAGTAGGAAGGAGAGAGAGGGAGAAGAAGGAAGGAAGAAAGAGGGGGAGGAAGGAGACGGGGGG
>NC_064818.1:82420475-82518177 GCF_023721935.1 Panthera uncia | reverse complement strand
GGGGGGGAGACAGGGGAAGGAAGCAGAGGGAGGAGGGTGGGTAGGAGGGAGGGAGAGGAGGGAGAGAAAGGGGGAGGAAGGAGAGAGCAGGGAGGGGGCGGAAGGGCAGGCAGGGCTTTTCAGGGCAGATACATCATAGTGGAGCTTACAGGAGAGAAACGACATTGGCGAGCTATTTCTGTGCAATTCATATAATAAGAGCATTAAAAATAACCACTGGGAATTATTTTGACTTTCAGAAAGTTGTCTTAAAAGGCTATTTCTTCCTCTCGGGAGGGTAAGATCCATTAAAATCCCAGGAAGACAGGAAAGAATGGTCTCTCCCTTCTCAAGGGAAAGAGGGGAGAGGCTGGGAGAAACCAGGAGGTCGGGGTTTTCTCTGGATCATTAATGGCCGGCCCGCCACCAACAAAGTGGGATCATTTGTTAGTTACAGAAGGAAAATGGGCTTTGGGGACTGGGGGACACTGAAGGCCTGGTGGCGAGCGGCTCACCAACAGGGCACACTCAGCACCACTGAACTGCACACTTTAAATAGTGAAGATGGTAAATTCCATGCTGTGTTTCTTTTTCCGTGACAATGTCAGTAAATAGGCTTCGGAAAGCTTTGGGAGCCGGTGGTGGTGCAGCCGAACCTCCCCGCTGCCTCGCTGTCTGCCCTCCCCTCCTCAGACCGGCACCCCCTCCCTGGCAGGGGACCTCTCCTCCTGGCTCACTCCTTCCATATCCCCTCACCCCTTCCCTCCCCTCCACCATCTTCTCCCCGGTGGTGGCGACCCCAGGGACTCCACATGCCCTTCGGCCAGACAGAGTCAGCGTTGCTAGGTAGGCATCAGGCCAACTCCCCAGCTCAGCAGGAAGGCTCTGGAAGCCTGTCCTGGGCGCCCAGCCCTTTGTCAGGCAGACCTGGGTCCCCCTCCCTCTGGCTCCTCTGGACCTGCATGTGCTGAGGCTGCACGGGGCCATTATCCCCCACCCTGTCCTTCCTCCAGGACACCTGGCCTCCCTCCCTCACGAGTTCGAGTGGGAAAAGTGTCTCAGGTCCCACAATCTGGCCAAGGCCGTGCCCTGTCCTGGGCAGCTCCCCAGCCTCCCGACTCCCCCGGTTGTGGACAGCGAACACTCCCCACTGTCCGCCCTCCTCTGACACCTCCACGGTGATGTCCTCCTCCAGCCCCTCACTGCTGCGACCGTGGCCTCCCTCTGTGACAGCTCCTCCCCTGTAGTGTGGGGTCCCCTCCCGCCCCTACGGGGGAGGCCACCGTGGAGCTCCTCGGGGGTGCTGGAGCCCCGCTCAGGCATGTCCTCGTGCCTCCAGGCTCTCCCCATGGACACCACCTCCGGGTGGCCTTCCAGCAACCCTGAGGATGTGTCACAAATTCCCTTTCCTACCCTGATGTGCTACCGCGGAGGCTCAGCCCCACCCCAGCGCATCCTGGAGCCCGAGGCAAGGGCCTTTTTAGGCGTGAGCCCTCCGCAGGCCCAACTTGGGGAGAGGCTGTGACCTGTGTCCAAGAGGGGGGCCTGAGGCCTGGGACAGGAGTCTGTACTGTTTTCAGGCAAGGGGAGCCCCAGCCGGCAGTGGGAGGACGTGGCCCCTTCCGCCACAGAATCAGAGCCTCCCAGACCTTCTGGGACCCCCTCCCGAACCTCAGGTCCTTATCTTCCCCTCCCAAGGCTGAGCTCTGCCTGGCTGAAGCTTCCTGTGCCCCCGCTGTGGGGCTGGGGGCTCTAGCTGCTGCCAAGGGTGCTCTCTGGAACGTCCGCTGTTCCCACCTGTCTGTGCCCCCCACCCCAACGCCGCCACCACCAGAGGTGGGTCCTCACTGCCAGCTCCCAAATCTCACCTCAGTGTCTGCCTCCAGAGGCCACCCCTGGGGGAGCCCACCCTTACTTGGAGACTAGTGTGCAGGAGGGTTATCAGGGACCCTCTGAGCACCTGCACCCCAGGGGCGGACGGAGGGTGAGGCAGGCTGCCTTCGGTCTCCACAAAGGCCTCAGCCCACCCTCCATGCAGCTCTGCCACGGGGATGCCCTCCAGAGGGGCGCCGGGCCTTACGCTCCCCGCCGATACCCCAGGGAAGGGCATGACCTCAGGCCTGCTGAGGGAAACTCTCAGAGACGGCTGGCCTGACGGCAGCTCTCCCACAGCTGGGGGCATAAACCCACTCAAAGAGGAGCTGGCCCGTCATGGCATCTTCTAGGAAGGACGGCCCCAGGACGCATCACCCCACGAGGAGACGCTCCGGAGAACGGACAGAGGGCCTTGATAACTGTGCCGGGCGTGAACGGAGATGAGCCAGCAGAGACGGGACACGTGGCCACCTCCCAGTTACAGTGACCTCACCCCAGGACTTAGAGTAGAAAACTCATTCGATGCTGCTCAGTGTCTGCGTTCAACTTCCAGGAAGGACGCTGACCGTGCCGCCCCCACTCACAGAGGGAGAAGCAATGGCAGAGGGTCACCCCCAAATTCATGGGCAGCCAGCAACCTGGGTGTGTTTGCAACGTGAGTCCCCACCTCCCAGAGCCCACGGCAACTCGCCTACTATCTGCGTCTGGTGACCCAGGTTTACTGAGGGCTCAAGGGGCCTTTGTTAACGCAAAGCTGACCAAGGCCAAAATAATAATAATAATCTTTTTACTTTTTATTTTTTTAAGTTTGAGCGTGAGTGTGAGTGGGGGAGGGGCAGAGAGGGAGGGAGAGAGAGAGGGTCCCAAGCAGGCTCTGTGCCGTCAGCGCAGAGCCTGACGCGGGGCTTGATCTCAGGTGAGATCACGACCTGAGCCGAAATCAGGAGTCGGACGCTTAACCCACTGCGCCCCCCAGGCGCCCGTTTTTCACTTTGAGAATTGTAGTGAAATACACAGAACATAAAAGCGACCACTTGGGGGCACGCAGTTCAGTGGCATTAAATGCCTGTGCCCCGTGGTGCAGCCGTCCCCGCCATCGTCTCCAGAACCTGCTCGTCTTCCCAACGGAAACTCTGCCCCCACTAAACGCTAACTCTCCTCATCCCCTGGAAAGCGCATTCAACTAACTCCCTGTCTGTACTATTTGTGATCCTTCCTGCGAGTGGAATCTCAGGGCACTTGTTCTGTGACGTCCTCCAGGGCTCACCCGGGCCTCAGCCCGTGTCAGCATTCCTTCCTTTTAATGTTCAGTAACAGTCCACTGCATGGAGACAAGGGATCTTTAAGGACAGCAGCCCCAGCCCCCGAGGCTGCCCCGCGGCCAGCAGCATGGATGAGAGAGGCTGCAGGTCACGGCCGTGGTGACCTTCAGGGAGGAGTCTCCTCCTCCTGTCTTGCGAGCCACCCTGTCCTCGAGGCCACTCTGCGAGCAGCTTTCAAACTAATAAAAGCAAATGGAGTTTTTGATTGCACCTAATGAAATTATGGGACTTCCAGTGTTCGCTTGAAGGAAACGTTAATTCTGAAATATGGAGCTCACGCCTGCGTCTCCTCCCAAAGGGAACAGTGTGGCTCAAGGGACGTGGCTTGGCGGGCACTAACGGGCGGGGCGGGAGAGCTGGCACAGGGCCCTCCCAGCTGGCCCTGCCTTTTTTTTTTTTTTTAAGTTTTTTTGTATTTGAGAGAGAGAGAGAGACTGTGAGCAGAGGAGGGGCAGAGAAAGAGAGAGAGAGAGAGCGAGAGCGAGAGCGAGAGAGAGAGAGAGAGAGAGAGAGAATCCCAAGCAGGCTCTGCACTGTCAGTGCAGAGCCCGACGTGGGGTTTGAACTCATGAACCATGAGATCATGACCTGAGCCAAAACCGAGAGTTGGACGCTCAGTTGACGGAGTTCCCCAGGTGCCCCCAGGCTAGCCCTTCTGCCCACTGCCAGGGTCTCCGGACCTCCTCCAGGGGGTGAGCTGCCTGGCTGCAGGAGGCTGCAAAACACACACTCTTCTGGGGCACAAGGGGCCTCTGCGCCCTTCCTGCAGCCAGGAGCAAAGCTGCAGGAAGACAGAGGGCCCAGCTCCACCATCATCCTGGGAACAATGACTCTGGCAGCACAAGGCAGGGGAGGCTGGGTCCCCAGGGAGACAGGAGGCTATGAGAGCCACCAACCCTGGGGACACCCTGCCCCTTTGCACATCACATGCTTCTGGCTCATCACCCTGACACATTTGAAGGGGCCCACATTTCACTGCAGAGGCCCTAGCAGCCCCTCTGGGCTCAGCACACATTTGGCCACCAAAGAGCAAGGCTGGCCTCATTCCGCTGGCACCTGCCCACCACTCCTTGGCTGGTTCCTGCTGCCCAGCAGCCGAGGCCCCTGGCTCCCTCACTCCCTCGCAAGAACCCCCAACCCCCAACCCTCGCCAGTTCTTACCCCCACCCAACAGCACCCTCTGACGGCAGCTCTCGGGGACCTGCCCCCCTCCATCCCGGATCCCAGAATCCCCCACGCGCCATGCTGCTGCTGCCTCTGCCTGGGAACATCCCCACCCTGCCCCAACCCCCCATCCACCTCATTGTCCTTCCCAGCCGGGCACCTCCTTCCCTCCAGCACTCACCTCCCCTTCTGCGCCCCTGACTCACCGCTGGCACAGGGCCACCCTGAGACCGGGCCCCTGGGACGTGGGGCCTCCACCACACTCCTCCTTGCCAGCCCCACTTACAGATGAGCAAACTGAGGCAGGCCACCACCAGGTTAGCACAGGCAAGGACGAACCTGTGCAAGTCCACATTCGCAGACGGGCGTGGGGTGCAGGCAAGTCTCCCAGAGCACACATTCCAGAAACAACACTTCCTGCCTTTTCTCTGAATCACAGGAACATGTTTCATCTGTCACTCCTGGGGCCTCCCTGTGGCATGACGCCCAAACACGGGGGCATGGTGGGGGGCAGGGTCGCAGCCCCGCTGAGGGCATCCCCACCCTACCCCAGGGGAGCCTCATGTCCAGGGTCCAGCGGCACTGGCCATCTGGCATCCCCCTATCACTCAGGGCTGGCCCCTCCTGCAGACCCACCATCACCCGGGGAGACAACCCCCCGCAAGCAGGACCCACCTGGGGAGTACTCATCGTCTCTCCCTTTCCCTGTCTGCCTTCCTCACCCGCCGCCCCATCCCCCAAACCATGCTCCTTCTTCCCCCAGCCATCCACCCTCCTGCAGGCAGGCGGGGAGCCCAGGGAGCCAAGCTAGAAGTAGGCAAGATTCCCCTGGAGGCGGCCTGGAGCACAGACACCTGCTGGAACAGGGGGAGGGAGCCGCCAGGGGAGGGCAGAGGATTAGCATCTCAGATAGGCCAGCCGTACTTTGAAATCTGACTTCCCTCTAGGCGCAAAGCAACTAAATCTGATTAAAGCAAAGTGTCACTGATTTCCACCTTCCAGCCACCCCCTTGTAAATCCTTCCAGACCACGCATGTGACTTTTATACTCATTTCTAAGCAAAGTCTACACTAAAAAGCAGTGCATTTTAAAGCAAGCTTCAAGAATGAAGCCACCGTTGCTCTGGACAAAGCCTCCGGAGCTGGGCAGGGGAGGCCAGGGCCACCCAGTCAGACCACGAGCCAGGACCCCGCCTGGAAGCTGGTCCTGAGGCAGGGGTGCCTCATCATCTGGGCTTCCGGAAATAACGAGTCCAAGTTAGAGGGGGGTTTTAGGAGCAACCAGATTTCTCTATTTCCATTTACGAAGAGTGCCAGGGGGTGTGGCCCTGCCAGGAACAGGTGCCTCCACTCAGTCCCCCGACTGAGTCTATGTCTGTCGTGCACAATGTACTTTAAAATCATGCCCAAAGTGCTCTCTTGATGTTCTGCAGCGCAGACCGCACTGAGAGCCGCAGGACCTTTGCTGGTAAGTCACCTCACCAGCATTGACTGAGGAGGGTTGTTGTTACAATGCAGCCTGCTGCGCCGTGAAACCTCCAGGTGGGATCCCCTTCCCCACCTCCAGCTTGAGGAGAAAACAGGACAAGTTCCTCAGACAGATCCCAGGGCTCTGAGAAAACACTAATTTCTATTGGCCAAACATTTGGTGTCTTTTTCACAATTTCTATTCTGATCTGTATTTGAAATCAATTATTCGCGTGTTTGCACAGGCAGCCAAACATGTTCCCTGAAAAACTGTCACTGAGCGGCTTGCCTCCGTCACCGTGTTGACTCTGGTGCTTGAGAGACATGCATGTCCCTCCATCCCAGGGCCCAGAGGGCTGTGCCAGCAGCTGGTACCTTTGTCACACGCTGCTTCTGCACGGCGTCCATTCAGCACGACAACACACAACAGTTAGGTAGGTCATCGGCGTTTGTGGAGAACCTGGGGGCATCGCTCGCCCTCTCCCTACAGACTAATCTGCGCTGAGGGTCTCAGCCTTGAGCACTAAAAGAAATCAGTCCCCAGTTTTTATCTCCTAATAAAAGAAAGATTCTCTTGGTTCACAGCACTTCGTACCTGGAGAAGAAATGTCCATCGAATCTGAGTCTAGCCGACAGAGAGGATTTGGAGCAGAAAGGGACTGTGGGAAGCTGGGGAACTTCCCTCCTCTCCGGGGCCCATGGGACCCCTACAGCTGGAGGGGGCACCCTGGTCAGGAGGGCACGGCCCATATGCCCCGCAGGCCTCCCTCAGTCTGGAGCCTCCAGGGGGGCGGCTGCAGCCGGTGAGTCACTGACCGTGGCCGTTCCGATGAGTGGGAGGTTGGGTGCCCCGCTGCGACCTGCTGTGCCCACGGGTCTTTCACAGGACCCTGTCATGGAGAACAGCCTCACCGAAGCAGGGACTGAACTAACACGTGCTCCTGGCAACACTCTGCAAGGTCACATGCAAGCATCTCAGGGTCCGTCCTGGACAGCAGACGGGACCACACGCTGCCGGAGCTCCTGCCCTAGCCCCCATCTGGACTCAGGCTCTGGCCTTCCACAAACCATCCGGGTTTTTGACAGGAACACAAACAAGACACGCTGGAGACGGGCTTGTACCTCCCGAACACGTGCGTGTGTGCGCACACACATACAAGCAAGCACACAGGCACTCACTCACAAGCACATGCCAGCCTCTCTTCCCAGACTGACCAGGACACCTGCACCAGCCTCTGCCCCCGCAGCTTAGCTGCACCAGGACAGGAGAGCCCCAGATCTCCCTCCCTGCAACCCGGCCCCTCTCAGTGCCCCTCTGCAGCCCCCGGAAGAGGCAGAGTCTCTCTCTGGCCCTGAACTGGGGCTGGTTGCAGCCGCAGAGCAAAGGACAGGCTTCCAGCTCTCGCCTGGGCCCCAGAGGCACTGCACACGCCCACTCCCTCTCCTGGACACTGCGACACGGTGAGAACAAGCTTAGGCTGGCGGGGCGGTGGGGGGAGGTTGTTGGGTGGAGAGGCCAGCCAGCCCCCAGCCAAGCCCACATATCCCGTGTGTATGAGACCCCCCCCCCCCAAACCCCACATGGTGGCAGACACAGGGAGGCCCGGACAGGACCAGAGGCGAAGAAGGGACAGTGCTGCTACTGTGGCCAAAGTTGGTGCAGAGAGTGAGAATAAACGTCCTATTTACATGAAAACAATTAACGCTGAGCACGCACAGAAAGAAGGGAGTCTTACCAAATCGCCAGGCTGCACAGGGTGGCAGTGGCCTGGATTGTCACCTGACCCTGGAAACCAGAGATCTGCTGTGATAATCAGGTTAACACGCAACTGGTGAAATCTGATCACGGCCGGTGCATCATATTGGTACCAATGTGCTGTTAGCACACTGCATGACGCCCCCTATGGGGAGCCGGGTGACGGTACTGGGATTTCTCTGTGTTGTTTCTTACAGTTGCATGTGAACCTACAATTATCTCAAGTTTTGTCAAGGTCCCACCGGCCAGCACTCGCAGAACAGGCTGCAACAGCCCAAATGGCCTGCAGACCCCAGGCAGCCCCTGCAAGAGCCAAACCCTGCAAGGCAGAGACACAGAGAGAGTCAGAGGGCACATGTACACCTGCTGGGGGTCCTGGGGGTGGCCAGAGGGGACAGACTGAAGACACAAGGATCGGGAGGGCTGCCGGGCTTCCACAGCAGAGAAGAGAGGGGAAAGCAGGCTCCCCCCCCCCACCAGGGTGCCCAGCATCTCCCCCAGGCTCCACACCAAACTCCCTGCTAAACAGCAGGGCCTCGTATGGAAATAAACCAAACTTATAACTTTGATAGGTCATCTGAGTTTGGGAACGAGGCTACTTTGCCAAAATGATTCTTCCCTCTTTAATTAAAATCCTTTATTAACTGCCAAGCTAATACCATCCCCCAAGACAGACAAGATAATGAGCCCACATCCATCAGCCCAGGCTGGATGCAGTCCAAGCAGGCCCCCACAGACACACCTCCCTCTGGCTGGGGGTGTGGCCCAAAATCAGGGATAGGAGTTCCATTTAGGACACAAATGGTGACTCTGTCTGAAGATCCCTGTGGGAAACAGGGGGCCCACAGATGCCCTCCAGCCCAGCACTTTCAAAGTCACATTTTCCTCCACAGCAACAATACTGCAGTCCAGTAAAAGGCAGTGTGCGTGTGCCCCAGGGAGGCCATCTGGGAGGACAGGGCCCTGGTCCAGCCCATCTGAGGCCTGCCCGCAGTCTGTGTCAGCTGAGCAAGAGCCCTGACCTGAATATGGCAGGTTTCGGACGCCACTGGGAGCTGGGCCTGTGCCCCAGGAGCCCTGGACGTGACCCTAGAAGGGAGCTAGGGCAGAGAGAAGGGGCAGAGAACAGCCAGAGCGGCCACCCATCCAGGCTTAGCCCTCCCCATCATGGGGTGCCATGGGGACACTGACAGTCCACCTGCTTGGTTCAGGCCCTCAACGATGACCCTGACCCTATTTTTTTTTTTCACTTCGCTTGAAATACTCCAAACACAGACAACAATAGGGACCCATATAACAAAAGCTATGTATACACCTCCAGACTTACCCAACCTTAAAGCCCTACTCTGACCTACCTTTTAAGCATAAAATAAATACTTTGTGAGTCCATACTGATAGGACACAGCTGACTGGACAAACAAATGGAAAGAAGAGAAAAATCTCCCAAAACTTCCACGTCAAAGAATTCCTGGTGGTGAAGAGGTCCCTTACACATGGGCTGAGTGTGGGGACTTCCTTCCAAAGACAGTCGGTATGGACAGGGGCAAAAAACAGTATCCGGACAGTGGAGACAAGCGTGACCTCAGCCAGATCAAGGTGAAGGTCAGCAGTGGAAAGTCATGTTGACAATATGGCCCCTCACCACAGGGTGATGAGAAGGGCACTTTACCTTTGCAGACCTCCTGCCCAAACCCACTGCCCCAATTTAATTATGGCAAAAACCTCAGATCCCAAAAGAGTGACATCTTCCAAAGTACCCAAGCACGCCTCTTCCGAGGCCAAGGTTATCAAAAACAAGGGCAGTCTGAGGCACCCGTCACACAGGCGCCTAAGAAAACATGACAACTAAGTGTTCTCTGGGATCCTGAGACAGGAACAAAAGACATCAGGTAGAAACTAAGGGAATCTGAAAAAGTCTGGACTTTAGCTAACAATAGTGTATCCATATCGGCTCGTTAATTATAAGAAATGAAGCATACTAAGGTAAGATGCTCATAATTGGGGACACGGGGTGGGGGGTATATGGGCACCCTCAGGACCACGGACTTAATGTTTCTGTAATCTAAAACTAGTCTAGAAAATAAACACTAATTAAAAAACTCTAAACTCACGTGGTTCCCACTGTCTGGCAGGCCCCCCCCCCCCACCCGCCGACCGTCTCCCCTCTTCAACGGGACACTGAGGGTTTACTGTGGCCCAAATAACAAGAAGTCCCACGCGCGGAGCTGACCACACAGCCCGGAGGCCGCCGGGCACTGAGCCCCGGCACTGCGCGGCCACCTCTGCGCGCGCGGCAGGAGCGCGGGGGCCGGGCCCTCCCCGGGGAGCCGTCTGCTGGAGGCCGCCCCCCGCCGCGGCCAGGTCCGGAGGCGCCAGCTCTCGGCGAGGACCGCTCACCGCGCCAGCCCTGCGGGGTCCCCTGCGGCCCGCACCCGAGGCCTCCCGGGGCCCGGCTGCAGGGGGCGGCCGTGGCGACGGCACCGTGAACACCCCGGGACGGAAGACGAGGCCCCAACGCTTGGAACTCGCGGACCGGACGACGTGAGTCACTCGGGTGACCTCCGCGCAGGTGCTCGCGGCGCGCTCCCGGGAAGCAAGAGAGGCACGGGACCGCCGTCCCGCAGGTGCGCCGTCGCCACTGAGCGCACGCGCACACGGCGCGGCGCGCTCACTGCACCGAGCGCACGCGCTCCGGGCTCCGCAGGCCCGATCCTGAGCGCTCCTCGGTCCTCGCGCGCCCCCTGGCGCCCGGCAGCCTCCCTGCAGGCGACGCGGGTCGATCCGAAACGCGGTGCGCAGCGCTCCCGCGTGGACATGCGCCGCCTCCGCCCGCCCGAGATCCCCGGCCGGCGTGGAGGCCCCTCGGGGGGGCCGACCTGGCGCAACCCCCTACGATCCGGCAGCGGCCAGAGAGTCGAAGCACCGGCCGGGGCCGTTTTGCATTTGCAGGGACTGAGGCTTGAGACGTTCTGGTGTGATTCTTTCCGGACGTGGCAGTTCGCGGCCCGGTCCCTCCGAGGTCACCCCGAGCCTCTACCAGGCCGCGCGGGCTGGAGAGCTTAGCGTCACTGCCCGCAGTCACCCGCCCTGGAGGTGAAGGCCAGAGGGGCTCCCCTGGAGACGCCGCGACCGCGGCATGCAGGGGACAGGGACCCAGACGGGCAGGGCCCGCGACCCGCTCCGACCCTGGCATCTGCCTCCAGGCACGCGCGTCGGCGCGCTTTCCCTCGAGGAGCCCGCGGGCCCGGCGCACACGCGCCCGAGACCCTCAGCCCCTCGGGAAGGGGGCCACCGTCACCCACCCCTCGGGAGGGGGGCGCACCGGCACCGACCCGTCTGGAGGGGGACGCACTGGGACTTACCTCTCAGGAGGCGCTCGCACTGGAACCCTCCCCTCCAGAAGTGGGGCGTGCCCGGAGCCGGCCCTTCAAGAAAGTTGGCGCGCGGGGACCGAGACTCCGCGGAGGGGGGGGGGGGATGGGGGCCGCCGGAGCCTGCGCACTCCCTCCCCGCGCGGACCCGGAGCCTGCGCACAGACCCGGGCGGTCGGGCTGGGGCGCCGCACCTGTGCGCCAGGCCCTGGAGGCGAGGAGGAAAACTGAAGGCGGGAAGTGCGGGGCGGACCCAGAAGAGCCCTCCCGGCAGATTACTCGAAATTCACGTGTACTCCTCCAGGTCATTAGCGGGCTGTATTTGTCAAGATAAGAGGACAGCACACATTGTAACGTTTCGTTCACTTGATTTAGAACTTCGCTGTTGGCACACTGGAGTGGAGGTTAGCTCCCGGAGCGCCGGCCTGCTCCCCAGGCTACCCCAGGGCACCAAGTCGCCCCTCTGGGGCCCCGGGACCCAGACCGAGGCGGGAGGGGGCTTGCCCTGAGCAGAGGGGCTCCCTCCGACCACACGCGCTGGTACAGCCGTGGGCCAGGACTTACCCTCTGCGAGCCCCGCCCCCCACGCCAGCCGGAGCGCAGCACCTGCTGAGGAAGACCCCTCGCTGTGTTGAACCTTGGCCCAACCACTCTCTGGTTAGCGGCTCGGGCATATTTCTGAACCTGTTTCCCCAAGGCAAAGAGGGTGCCGGTGACACACTGTGCTGGGTCCTTAGCAGCTTCTCAATAGTACCCGCCGTGCGACCAGCAGCACCTGGCCTTCCACAGAGGGCGGCTCCTGCGATGATCAGTTTTTCCCTCCTGATGAAGGCAGAGGACGCTGGTCGTTGCCTTGACCTCCTGTACCAGCGCGGCGCATTAGCACCGCTTGTGGCCCAGGGTCCTCCGGCCTCCCGACTCACGGGGGATGGGACGAGCCTGTTCAGGGGCTCCGCGAGCAGTAGGCTGAACCCTGGAACCACATGACCAAGGGCCGTATCCCAGGTCTACTTGGAACTGTGCGACCCGGACCGGTTCAGTTCGTTTAACGTCAGTTTCCCCATCTGTTAAGATGGGGTGGACAATGTAGAATTCAGTGTTTTAATGAATGTAGGGCGGTACCTGACTCCAGGTTAACACCAGGTAAGTGATAGCTGTTGTTTCACTAAATCATTAACACAGGAATTCACACACACAGAGGATTCGGGGGACAGTGCAACCGCATTTGGGGTTAAGTGTACATTTCTCTAGAAAACGGTTTTTTTATTTATATTTGAAAGAGAGAGCATGAATAGGGGAGGGGCAGAGAGAGAGAAAGAAAGAGAGAGAGAGATTCCCGAGCAGGCTCTGTTCCAACAGAGTCCGACTTGGGGCTCGAACTCACCAACCACGAGATCGTGACCTGAGTTTCAATCAGGAGTTGGTTGCTTAAACGACTGAGCCACCCAGGCACCAACTAGTGAACTGTTCTGATCAAGTTCAGAGAGGAGGTTCCTTAGCAGGTAGTGGTTCCACTCACGACCTGGCTCTTTGACAGAATCTCTAGGAAAGAACACCGGGGCCAGGGCTTGACCTCCACCCGTCCCTCCTCAGACCGCACCCTCTGAGGCAGGCCCAGCTTCATGGGCCTTACAGTCAGTCCCACAGGCCTGCCCTCAGAAGGGCCCACACGAGTGTCATGCTCTGGCACTTGGAATTCCTTATCATCTTACCTTTGTGCTAGTGTTCTGGAAGCGTAATGGGATAGGGGAGCACGCACGTGAGGAGACACGTGTAATGCACAGGTCCACGGCTCCAGTCCACACACAGCATTCCTGATGCCCCGTGAGCACCGAATCCCAGCGGCCCCCGATGCCTGGGAAGTCAGTGGGACTCGAGGCCGGCACAGGTGAGCATGTTACACGTATGATCAAGAAGCAGGGAGCACACAGCCGCAAGCAACCATGCTTTCTGTTCAAACCACAACTTGTTTTGTGCACAGGAATTTCGAAGGCAACAGCGGTCTAAGAAACAAATGACTGATGCTTATCCCTTCTGAGTCTGTCACCCCCTGTGCTAGCCAGTCACCTACAGGGAACCTGACAGAAGGAAAGAGAGAGCACCCAGTCCTCCTCACTCACCACGCACTGAAGGTGAACGTTGAGAGAATGTGCACCAATCGAGAAGTGAGCGAGAGGTGAAGTCTGGCGCTGTGCACATTGGCGATGTCCTGGTAACAAAATACGCAGGCAGAAGCAGTGAAAAAACCAAACTAGGGTCAGGTATTCCACATACAAGCCAAATGCTCCTACATTTGCATTTAAAAGCATCACTGCATGACATAAAGAAAAATGGATTTGTGCTAATCATTGTAAACTTTACTTAGAACATTAAATTGCAAATTTTAAAAACCATGACAGGTAGAGAATGTGCAAGAAAGCAGCTTTAGGCCTTAGCACCTGTAAGGGCACTTTTTTCCTGCTTTTTGAACAAGGGGCCCACAATGGCATTTTGCACCGGGCCTTGGGAACTCCATGGCTGGCCCTGGGCTCAGGCCCTACACGCACGTGGCCTGCTCAAAGCACAGCACGGGGGAGCTGAGGTCAAGGGTCCTGCTTCAAATCCTAGCTCCTGGCCCTGGAAACCGGCAGTGACTTAACACACCAGGAGTCCTTCCACAAAGGCTGCTGCGGCCCTAGATGAGCCGGCACATGGTGAGCCCCGATATACGCCCAGCACACAGGTGAGCCTTATCACCCCCCTTCCCGGGTCCCTGACCTTCCCCGAGGCCAGCTGAACTCCCGTCTATCAAATGTGAACGTCTATAGGTAACAGACAAAGCTATATGGGAGAAAAAAGCCAAGACTCTGAAACCAGAGTTGGGAGACCAATTATGAAACCTTGTCTTGCTTGGAACTATACATTTCAGTTTATGAGGCGTCAGGAAGTTATTTCAACTTCTACCCATTCCTAGAACCCAACACTTGAAACACATTAAAAAAAATGAATTTATCTACAAAGAACCAAATTACTTTTATTTAGGAAAAACAAGAACCAACTGTCCATTTTAAGAAAATGGATTTTAATTAAAAACTAAATCAGAAATATTATTTCCTATTTTAATCTGAAGCTTTTAACTTCTCTGACCACAGGACACGTCTGTATGATTCCTTCCAGGGACACAAAGGGATGGCGACCGAAGTCAGGCACTTCGAATGTATTGCAGTTATTCTACTGAGCAATTAAACTTTTCATGACTACAACGTAGTTTTGCTAAAATGAGATTTTCTATTTATAAAAACATGCTATTTGTATTTAAAAATTTTTTAACGTTTATTTATTATTGAGAGACAGAGCATGAGCTGGGGGGTGGGGGGCGGGCGGTGGGCAGAGAGAGGGGGAGACACAGAATCCGAAGCAGGCTTCAGGCTCCAAGCTGTCAGCAGAGCCCGACATGGGGCTCGAACCCACGAAATGCGAGATCATGACCTGAGCCGAAGTTGGACATTCAACTGACTTGACCACCCAGGCGCCCCAAAACATGCTGTTTTTAAAAATCAATCTCAATAAATACAATAAAAAAATCCATCTCAATTTGAAACTAAGATTCTTGTAGACTGAACATGGAAAATCATTGTCTTCGCCCTTCTTGAGCAAGTCAACCACCTGTTAAGATGGACACGGCCTGGGGTTCCTGACGGAGGCCAAGAAAAGCGTGGTTCCGCAAGCCTCAGCTGTCCCACAACGTGACACAAAAACGTCTAGTAAGCTGCCGCATGGGCAAAGCCAACCCTCCATCCTGTTATCTTCACGAGGGACATCGACATTATTACAGCAACTTTCAACACACCTACCTACCGGGCCTCCTGCAGGTCAATCCTTAGACTTGAGACTCACCTGGTGCACCTAGGGGTGGGCAGCTCCAGGGGGAGCGGCCCGTGCCCCTCCCCACACACATAAAGGCACCGTGATCCCCCACCTTCACGGGGGAGCCTGGTGGTGGCAGTGGGCCCCAGCCTTGGGGAGTCACCGAATCCTGAAGGGGACTCCCAGCTCCGAGGCCACAGCTGCACTCTTGAGCAAGTTTTGACTTTACAGAGTTCCTCCCTGCACAGAATTCCCAACTCCTCTCGTTGGCTTTTTGTTTTATTTTTTCTATTTTTGGTTATGAAACAAAATCAGAGCTTAAAAAATGGAGGGGGATCCATTCCTGCAGGCTCCTCTCTCCAGGTGGATGCTAACTCCCTAAGAACCCTTCCCTGGAAAGGAAGTTACCTCCTGCCTGGACACGCAAGTCAGGAGGAGTTACCAGCCCTTCCTCGAGGACGCCTTTCTGCAAGGGCGGCCCTGAGGGTGGGGGTGAACAGGCCAAGTCCCAATGGCAGCCACCCCTCGTGAGCCTCTAGCAGTGCCGGCTGCCCTTGGAGACTTAACCGCCCTCCCCAGCCCCTCAGGGCCCCACGATGAGCTCCATTGTACAGAGAAGCACAAGCACAGGGAGGCAGCCTGACAGGCAGAGCTAGGCGGCGCGCAGAGCAGCTCAGCCCTGCCCCTGCTCCTCCAAAACATCCGGGACTCACTAAAACCCTGCGACAGCACCCAGGTGAGCCCTGCCCCCCACCACGGCTTGGACAGGGCAGCATCCCAATGACGCGGTCACCTAACACTGTGAGCTGAATGGTCTCTCGAGCACTGGGCACAGCCTTCTCTAGGATTTGTGGATCAGAGAGGATTTCAATTTTGACAAAACGCTCCTATGAGGGTAGGCTCATTTTGATTAGAAAGCCGGATCTGGGACTGCCTATGGAGCTCCCAAGATCAGGTGGGCCCAAGAATCGCTTGCCTTGCTCCTAAAACATACCTAATAAAGTTAGGTTAGGAACAACTAAATCACTTGGCATGAACGAGATCCCTGATCTTCCCAATGTCTAGCTGGAAACACCTATAAAACAGAAATATGCGCCACCGCCCCTCCACCATCCCTGGAGCCAATGGCACCCACAACTGACAGAATTTAACAAAGTGACATGTCCCCCAAAAACTGAACACTCACCCTGACTCAAACTATGATGTTCAATCACGGGTGACACCATCAGAGTTTTGCACCACACAAGAGTCACCCACAGGAGGAGGAGGTCATCCTACGATGCATGAGCATCTCACATTACCCGAGCAGCCACCTTGGCCAGATCAGTGGTTCCCAAATTGGCAGGTGGGCATTCGTTAAAATTTACGCATTTTAGTTAAATGTGCATTAGCAAAAAAACTAGCTTATCAAATCTGCGACCACAAAGATAGATATTCTCACTTGGGATAAGGGGAAGTTAAAAGGTGGCTTGCTGACAGGTGGCACTTTGCAGACAGAGCAAAAAATCACAAAAGCAGTACGCAAGGCTTTCAGTGTCGGGACACCGGATATGAGAAAATTAAGCACTCCTCCGTGGTTCACGGCATCCCTGAAGCTTCATAGAGTTTCAGTTAGAATTCCATTTCCATCTGCGTTGTAAAGGTTTCGCTTATGCAAGGATTTCTGTTTTAAAAAGAAAAAAGAAGTTCATGCATCAATGCCCAAAGGAGCCCCATCTAATTACACACACTGGCAAGGAAACCCACTACAACAGGTGTCCTCCTCCAACAGGAGGGCCGTGACCACCTTTAGGATTTTGTGCAGACTTGCCCTTTGTGACATACAACAGACATCAGATCTCTCCTCTACACAGAGAGAGCAAGGAAACAGCCGGGTGCTCGTGTCCCGGTGAAAGGCTAATAACTTCACTAGATCTTCGTGCACTTCCTCTGGTTTCTCATGTAAACTGCTGACCTTTGCACCCTTTCCTTATGATCACCAGACACTTCTGTGGAGCCTCAACCACCCAGACCAACAAGCTGGGAAAATCTAATGAAGAAAACATGTGCCATGGGCACCAAACACAATCTACAAACCCAGGAGGTGAATTCAGCCACCTGTTTGAGGCACGCCCAACAAAGGCCTAACAGAGCAACTATTTTTTAAATACGTGAGAGTCAGGATCAAAACTGTTGAAATTTTCATGGACCTCAGGATATTCTCAGCCTATTTAAGGGCTAAATCGATGCTTTCAGCATAATGACTAAAATAAACTGTGGTGCTTAACACAAACTGACGACTGTCATCCCCCGGCCTACCCTGTTCTTCTCCTTGTTCTGGAGCACGTGAGGGCAACGCGCTCACGAGAAATCACTTTCCTCTGGCCCGCCGCCCACTAACACACCGCCGGCGCTGTCTGAAACGAGTCTCCACGTCTGCAGAGCCCTACATGGCCTGTGCGATCTCACCAGCGCCTCACACAGGGATGCTGTCAGAGGAAAATTTTCAGTTGAATTTTTCCAAGCTGTAAAGCGATCTTTGGCCATTGAGGGGAGCCACTGGTTTGGTCTATGAGCTGTTCTAAGTATTAATGTGGATTTCAGACAGCTTCACAGTTCTGAATTTCCTGAAACCTGCCGTTTCTGAACTGCTACAAGGTGCCCACGTATTTCGAAAAAGAAATTTAAAGCAGGCTAATTACTACATATTTAACATCACCGTAAAAACACACCTTCTTTACACAAGTATTTTTAATTGGATTTTGAAGATGTTTATTGCATTCTGTTTGGTGGAAAAAACAAAACAACACATACATGTATTTAGCACAAGCTTGTGAAATACACAGAGCGTAACGGGGTGAGGCGCAGTCTCTGCCCCTCGCCCACCTCTGAGCACGGAGCTGTGGCCAAGTGGTTCCCGCAACAGTCGGGCGCTGAGCGTACAAGCCTCTAGTTCTCTCCTTTCAGTACTGGTAGCAGCTCACCGTTGTCTTTCAGTTCCTAACGACGAAAACAGAAAGCAAAAACAACATGTATGCGGACAGATGAAAAATGGAAACGTCTGAAGAACAATCACAGGTTGCATCCGTTATCAGAGACCAGAAGAAACACTTCACTGGATTAAAACTCTAGCTCACCAACACGCTGAAACTAACTATTATGCCATAAACACTATCAGATTACAGAACTGAAGTTTTAAAAGGCATTCCAAAACCAAAGATTGATCAGCATTAACAAACACAGCAATTAGAGCAAAACACCCATAGATAGCCCCACGGGTGGTACACAGGCTTCACTGTTTCAACCCAGCCTGGAAAGGCCGCAGTACTACGAGCGTAAAAGTGTACATGTAAAGGCCAAAAACCACTAAAAAGACATACAAATCCAGAAATGTTGTGTGCTATCTTGCAGATTTAAAATCTGGAACACAGCCATCAAATTTAAAATGTGACAATAAATGATGAATGAGATTTTCTAGTTTAAGACAAACATTTAATCTGATGTAAATTTGCAGGTTATTACTAAGCAGCATGAACATCCATCAATAAAACCACGAAAATCAGGGCACCTCGCTGGCCCAGTCAGTAGAGCATGCGACTCTCAATCTCAGGATAGTAAATTCAAGCCCCACGTTGGGCATGGTGCCTACTTAAAACACAAACACACACACACACACACACACACACACACACACACACACACACTAAATTCCATGTGACTTCATCTCTGGTTAAACCCCATCAGGTGTGATTCTGTCATATAAACTCAGACAACTCTCAGTGATGTTCTGGGATCTTCCAACATTAACTCATTAACAAGCACACATCCTACTGCACTAAAGGACCAGGCAGGACTTTTCTGAGCACGTGACCTGGAGGGCAGGAGGCCATGCTGCTCACAGAGAGGCCCAGAAGCCTGCAGGTGGAATCTGGACTCAAGGACTCACGAGTTGTGACATCACATGCAGATTACCTAACTTCTCATCCGTGTCCCCTCATCTGACGACTGAGGACAAGGAACTCAGGGTGCTGTGAGGACGGCCTAAGCACTAAGGCAGCCTGCCTGGCACACGGGGATCGCCATCATCATCACCACTAATGTGCACCGACCTTATCTAAATATTCCCTCTGTAAACAAACATTCTGCAGTAGTGATAACGTGACCTCACTGAATATGTACTAATTAGTTGCTATTTTTCTCAAGACACTAGATTGACTGAGTCATTGAATTACCGGTAAGTTCTTTATCTAACCATTCAACAACAAAAAGCACTCAGTGCTCTCAAAGGCCAGCCAGAATTAACCCACCTGGCAACTAGGACGTTTCCACGGAACTAAAGACGGAAGAACCGTGCTCTGTGGGAAACGGACTAAAATGGCAACCTAAGAACTGTTCCCAGTTATCTTCTCGGGAGAAAATGTTACCAATATCACAAATGTCCAGATGTGTCTTTTTAGCAGGTGAACATCAAGAGTCCTGTAACATCCTGTTTTATACCTAAAACGAAGTTGCCCGCACAGCTCGGCTTTAGAATTAAATGAGATTGATCGATTGTTATCTTCCCAAGAGTTAGCAATGGCTAAGGTACAGGCTATAAAACATTCAGACAAGAACAGGCTCGGGAGTATTTGGGTTTGAAGACTGTGTCTTAAAAAAATAAAACACATATATAACATAACAAATGCAGATCTATTTTTGTTGCTTCAGGGCTATTCAAGAGCTACTATGTTAAGCCTGTTCTTCTCCTCCAGGAATGAGACACTTTACTAGTAAAAATGCCTCACTCGCTGCCTTCAGAAGCGCCACGTCAAACAGCACTCCGCAGCAGACGGCACGCCTGCCCCGTGTTCGCCACACGTCCGGGCCCACAGAGCTGATGTCACTCAGCACTGGGCTCGAGTCCTCCCAACAAGACCAAAGTAGGAGTTAAAACTTATTTTAAAACCTAACTAGGAGCAGTGCTGCTCCCGGGGGGTTAGCACTGCAGCGTCCCTGCGGGACCAGGCTAAGAAACAGCGTGTGGCACACATAGGCACTATCAGGTGTAAGCGCCCCAAGAAAAGTCCTGCCCACTGAGCATTCGCGGAGGGTTTCCTTAAAGCAAACTAAACAAGTAAATTAATGGTCAAAGATGTCAAGGGTGTATAAGAAAAGGTATCGTTTCTAAACATGCTTACGATCTGACAGAGCTAACCGATCTCCTAGCATCTGAGGCCAGGCTGGACGTGGGGAAGGCCCACAGCAGCCTCGCACAGTTCTGTTAGGAAGCCGGGGTCAGGGGCCTCGGGTCTGTCACACAGCTGACAGGACCAGGCAGCACTGGGTGTCAGGCCTCCTGCCCGTAGCCCGGCACTCTTCACTCCATCACCCCAGTGCATGTAAGGCAAAATAACACAAAAATACAATACAACGTAAATATAAAAGGACAGAAGAACTTCAGGAACAGGAGCGAAATATTTCTGGCTTCAAGAATCTATACACGATTCATCGACAACAAGGGTCCTGGAGGGCACAGAACACATGTAACTATGGAATACAAGATATCCAAAGCAGAGGGGGGACGAGGAAAGAAAGGCTAAAAACATGGAAGACAGTTCCATCAGATTTAGTAGCGTGGGAGTAAAAATCACATTTCGAGCTTGGCCATAATCAGAGCATCTTGGAAGGCCAAGTTACAGTTCTGGCCTTGGCCGGAAGCACTTCGGGAGAGGAAGGAGGTTGTGCAGAAGACCCGGGGAGGCAAGAAGGCCCCACAGCAGGGGGTTAGGCTGGCTCAGGGGACGGGTGAGCACAGCCTGATCCAACAGGGACAGTGGGAGGACAAGGTACTAGGGACACAGAAATGGTAACACGGGGCGAGTGCCTGGGTGGCTCAGTCAGTTGAGCGTCCGACTTAAGCTCGGGTCATGATCTCGTGGTTCGTGACTTGGAGCCCTGCATGGGGCTCTGTGCTGACAGCATGGAGCCTGCTGGGATTCTCTATCCCCCTCTCTCTGCCCCTCCCCCACTCGTGCTTTCTCTCTCAAAAACACACATGTAAAAAGTAAAAGTAAATAAAAAAATAAAAATAAAAAAACTTTTTAAAAGAAATGGTAATCAAAAGTGAGCCAGAGTGACTGGACAGGAGGCCAGGAAGGAAAGGAGTCAGGGAAGCTCCAAAGTTTCTGTTCAATATGAAATTGTAATTTTCAAACATGCCAACATTTCCCATCTTTAGGATGCCAAATGAACTCCGACCTTACCTTAACAATATCCAGACCTCCAACAAGTTCCCCTTTCACATACAGCTGAGGATACGTGGGCCAATTCGAGAAAGTTTTTAACCCCTGCCGAACCTACGGAAACAAGAGAAACTCTGAAACCTTACTATTAGACCCTAATGAGTAAAACTAAAGGCAAAGGGTGAGAAACATAAAACACAGAACTTACTTCTTCATCCTCCAATATATCAAATGTCTCATATTCAACACTACAAAAAGGAGAGAACATTTTAACAGGAAATAGTTGTATTAAACAAAAATTATCAAGCCTACTTGGTGTTTTAAAAAACAGTCAGGAAAAGTAAATTGTTTCGTTGCTAATGACATTCACTATAAAAAATGGAAATGACTTTACTTCTCTCAATCTGTCAGGTAGGTACAAATTCATCTGGACTTTTCTCTAGACAATACTGGATTAGACAGGGGTCAGCACACTTTTTCTGAAAGGGCAAGGCCATAAACACGCAGGCCCTGTAGGCTAGTCTCTGCATCACACAGAGGCAACCACACAGGGCAGACAGGAGTGGGTGTGGCCGTGTGCCAATAAAACTTTACTTAAGTAGCCGGCCAGCTGCAGTGTGCCAACCCCAGGTTAGACCTGTACCCCAAGTTTACACGAGTCTGTCCTTAACACTCCGTTCCCAGCCCTCACCCCCGGAGCCGCCGCTTCTGATGTCCTGGAAGCTGCTCAGGGAGTGGGGAGCAGCTCTGACGTCTGACCGCTCGCGGACACCCGGGCTGGGCCGGACGCTCACTGCCCAGGACGATGACGCTGCCAACAGACGCCACCTTACAGAGGTGTGCATTCCCACATGAAAGCGAACTTATTTCAGAACACACATGCTGTTTTCAATACGCACAAACCCGTGAGAGTGGTGTGGATTCATGCTGTACAATGAACTCTACTTGTTATAATGAATGAAAAATCGCTGCATGGAAATCCAGCCATATCTACTCAGAAGGACTTCACTGTTTGGTGGTCAGGGAATCAGTATGAATGTAGGACTGAATTCCTGCAGGGAGACTGCGGAGATACGTGCAGTCCCACAAACTGGCCAAAGAAAACGCCACACATAAAAGATAAATTTCGGGTTCCATAAAACCAAAACCACCTTCACAGGGAAATCTCACTCAGTTAACAAGTTCCCAAGAAAACCGTTCATGGTGCAGAAAACAGTCAAAAAAACAAGATGACAGGATAAATCAGCACCAAGTACCAACAACAGGACTGTCTGAAAGCAAGAGAAGATTAAAAAAAAAAAACAAAACAAGACCCAATGTAAGTTTCCCTTCAGGTTGAACTAAAGGAGGCAGATCTAGTCTGAACAGTACGATAAACGCGAGTTACAGGTCCACAAGGGAGCTGAGAGGCACCGGGCCCACGCACGTGCAGGTGTGTGCGCAGTCACGACAGCCGATGCATCTCCTGAAAGTTCTGTGCACAGAGTACCTCCGTACCTCCGTACCTCAGTGTATGCTCGGTACACGGCCCCTCGAGGCATGTGTCTTTGGGCAGAGAAGGCGAAGAGGGGTGTAAGAATGGAGGGGAAGGAATAAAAAGCCAGAGCTTTCTCCACAAACTGACAGCTCTCAGCAAGAGGACAGTCTGTTCAAGGTGAAGAGCGGCAAAGGTCCCCACGGCCCCGCTCACCGCAGAGCCGACTGCACCAGCAAGTCTGCAGCTGGGAGCGCTTTGTCTCCAAAGAAGCCCCTCTGTTCTGGGGAGCAGGTACTTGCAAATCCAAACAGGATCAGACAGGTATTGGGCGACTTTCCACCGAACATACGAGCTGAGACGGCCCGATGCTCCTGTGCCCCGGCCTCATGGCCTTGTGGAGGAACGCCCTGAGGGGACACGCTGTCACTAGAGACAGGTGGACTGAGCGTGTCACACCGGGGAGCTGTGACAGAAGACAGAGAACGGGGCCATAAAAACTGATGACCAAAAGCAAGCCAGCCTCTGCTCTGTCCTCGGGCAGGGTGAGGAAGGTCTGGCTAGAGACCATATGACAAAAGACTCTTTAGACTCTCCTCTGTAAAATGTCACCATCAATTGAAGAAATCAATCTTTGCTTTTCATGTCCCCAGAGTTGTATTTAACCTGTGCTACTCAACTGACTACTTTCAACCATGCCCACGAATGTCTAAATATTTCAAAAGATTACCTTCCCCACGACTTCAAAGAAATGGTTAATCTCTTTAAAGCTATGGCTAAAAAATTAACTTAAAAACTAAATAAAGCAAGCTATGGCTAGCATAGTAAGAACATTAAAAAGAAAGTGTTGTGAAATAAGTAAAATAATAATAATAATAATAAGCAAACACATTTGATAAACTCTACCGGATATGGGCAAAGGATCTCCAAACAAGTGGTTTGTTTCTAATCAGAAAAAAATCAACTGCAATCTTCTTACCTGGCAGCATTATCACTGAGCAGATCAAAAGCATGAACACAGCCTTCAATTTACCCTGCTTCTGAGATGCACAGAATGACCTGTACATGGGCCCTATGCTTTGATAAAATGTTGAAAACTAGAATAGTTTTTAAGGAAATTAAAAACCTCTAATACATTTCCCTAAAATATCTTTGTGCGTGTTCAAGAACTCAGTTATTAACTTTCCTCTGGGAAAGCAGACAAATAGTTATTCCAGTAATTGCCTAAGAAGCTCCTTTATGTTACCAATCAGTTGATACTGTCCAAAAAATCCTCTTGTGGTCTAAGTTAAAGCATTCACAAAGCACCACAGCAAAAACAAATAGATAAACATATACAGATAGAGCCACAACAACCGAAAGGCATCAGTGGCAGGACGGAAAATTGGGAGTTTCTTTAACACACCATTTGAAAACAAGATTTACCTACCCAGTACTATTTAGTATCTCCAGAATCTGTTTGCTGAATCCACATTTTGCTTCCTAAATTTAGAAGGGGGAAAAAAAAACACACACACATGTAAAGATGGATTACATTTCCTACTCAGCCCACTGGCCTGGTCCTGTGGACGCTCTGTCCCTGGGACACAGTGGGCACAGCGCACTCTAGTGACGAGCCTCCCAGTGCCTCTGGCATCACAGAGCAGTGGGTCAGCTGGGATTTCAGGAGGCCACCAATCCCCACCCCACCCCCCTTTCAAGTCCTGACCCATCCGGACATGACCCTGGACTCCCAGCCCACAGACTTCCTTCAGGCTCTACCCACCGGGGATGACACGTGTCCTGGTACCTGACAGTCTCTGTGGTGACACGGTCCTCAGAGGGGAACCTTGCCGCTCTACCAAGACTCGAGTTCCTTCTCCACTCGCTCTCAGATGACCTCGCCTCACCTAACCTTTGTGCACTGAGCGGGATCATCACCTGCCTGTTCCCAACTGGACTTTTACCCCCCAGTTTTTAAAACGTATCTTTACGTTGTAGAGTCACAGAGTGCCAGGCTTCTCTGAGGTTATGGAAGGGCAAGACGGTTCTGTCAGGCCGCCAGGTCCCAAATCCTAGCGACCCTGGAGGGAAGACTCGGCACCCCATGCATTCCTCAACAGCGCAAGTAACTCTGCTCCCAAGATGTATGAATACTTGCTGACTTCCAGAAACAAACTCTTTTGGGAATAAAAACCTGCTTTAAACAATCACCAAGAAGATATAAAAAGATGACTTTACCACTACTGGGAATTATTAACTTCCTCTATTTTGTTTTAATAAAATTAGTGAACCAGTCCAAGAATCTAGGTCCTGATCTGTGATCTCAGCATGCTGAGACATATATCACCATTTTCCCGGTTCCTGCTTACACTGTAACAGTTACGTTGACGACTTACGTTAACTAGCTGGTTTTACTGTATTAGTTATGTTAACTTTCACACTCGCTATCACAACCTCGTTCTCCGGGAAGCACACTGACCACTCACACAAGGGGCCGTGAGGCCCTGGGAGGTGAAGCAAGCAGCCCAGGACGACGGAAGAGACAGACTGCCGTCCCTCCGTTCCACCAGCCTCGCCCCCCAGGGCTTTCACCTCCTCCCCTGGGCCACGAGCCAGACTCTGTCCCACCTGCCTACCTCTGTCACTGGCTGAGAATAAAGGAAGGGAACACAGCCCGGTTTCTGGAGATCTCCGTTCTAGTCCAAATACAAATGATAATCAGCTTTGCTCAAGCTGCCGGTGGGAGTGCTCTTATCTAACTTGGTCCTCCAAACGATGCACAACCAGTATGCTCCTTCATCCAACAAGCTCCAGGAACCACCCCATTACAAGTAAGAACTGCCAAACTTTCACTCAGTCATCAAACCGGTGCCCCCGAGAGCGACAAGGCTCCCTGTGCCCGGGACGCGTGTGGACCAAACTGCTCACTACACGAGCCCAGGGACTCAAGTGGGGACGAGACAGCAACTAACAGAACCAGGAGAGGGTGAACAGTGTCGACCAAGTTTGGCAGCAAAGAGAAATGCACCCCGCTGAGATGTTGATGATGAAGTCAGGCAAGATGTGGATTACTTTGTTTGATCTCCATAAGCACCAATTAAGGCCTGGATAACTTCCTGATGCCACTGTAGCTTCATTAGCCACAGCCAGGAGGAAAGATTTAAGCGTCCCCTAGTTGCGGATGTTAGCATCAAAAGAAATTACAAATAAAACCATTTTTGAGTTCTTTACCTGTTTGTTTCCTTTCATAAAGAGCATCACAGAAGCTTTATTTGTCAGTACTTTGAGCCTGAAGAGAGAAAATTGATATAAAATGGCTCAGCTCAATTATTAAACACCACTTTTGCTCCGCTTCAGGAGTAACATGCATATTTGAGGGATAGCAGGATGATAGTTCACAGCTTTGAGTGGTATTAAACAAGCAAATGCATTGACATTTTCCTTTATTTCATTCTCTCCCTGAGCCACCATAAAACACAATATGGCTTTTAAGGCAACGAATGTTCCTTCGAGTTGCAATTCAAGCCCATCAACTCACAGCACTAAAAAAATAATAATAGCCAATTCAGTAAGGAATTGTTCAGGAAGGGGCCTGTACCCTGAGCCCACCCACAGTTTCCAGAACTACATCTTGTGGGCTCCCTTCTCCGCCACGAGGCGGCACACGGCCCCACGCTCCCCGATGTTCACAAGGTCACAGCGGGAACGGGAGGTGCTAAGTGCCAGAACACCAGCTGCTCACATCAAACGCCCCTGTCTTAACTTCGCGTTTCACGCTTCGTACGATCTTCCAAAGGCCATCCCCCACTTGCTGTCAGGAGCGGCAGCCGTCTGCGTGCCGCCTGAGGGTCAGTCACAAACCCCAGGACAGTCGGCGTCAGGACAACCTGTGGTGGTCACGTCACCGGATCCTCCTCCCACCGGTGCTCTGGGTCACTCACAGCTCAACACCTCCTCAGAGAACAAAGTGATCACAAACGGAACACCCAAATCCTGCTCAGAGCTTCGTCACGTACACTTCCGGTAGAGTACGATGGGCGAGTCCCAGAAAAACTCAGAAATAAAGAATATGGTGCTGATCGCCATCAGTCACCTGCAGCGACCCGACTATCTGGGCCCGGGAAACCAGAACAAGTGCTTCCGTCCGACTCATAGAGACGTCGCCAGAGCCAGGAACTCAGGCTCTGGCCCCGTGCTTGCCGGGAGCACTTCAAGCGATTACTCAAAATGCAAGCGTGTCTCTACAGAACTCTCTATGTAACTCCAGCTATCTAGTCTGAGGCCACAGGAAATACAGACACAGCACGTTAGGAAACGAGACGGAAGGCCTGATGAAGACGAGGACAGAAACAGCAGCAAGACAGACTGAAGGCAGATTCTAGCGCACACAAAGCACAGCAGGTTTCTGAGGCCACTTTGCCTTCGTGAGCCACCCAGGTTATTCGGCAAAGAACACAACTGGGGACCCAGAGTCAACACAGGCACTAGGAGACTCACTGTCCTACCAAAAAGGCAGCAAAGGGTCTAAATCATTTGAGAAAGTGTGGCACTTAAAGGTCAGTTTGACACATATGGGACACTATTTATTAATCAAGGACAGATAAATGAGGTGCTTACTATTAGACACTTTTATCTCAAAATGCTGAATGGCAAGAAAACTACAAGGGGAGGTTTCGCCTTACAGACTCAAGCCCCAACTACGAACGGCTGACACACGGATGTATTTCAAAATAAATTCTTCTTTAAACCTCTACATTAATTCAAATTTATTACAATAAAAATCCCTGTAAGTCTCCCTACAGGCCAAAGTCCAAAATTTCCATAAGATAAGATCTTTAAAAGCTGATTGAGATCCTTCATAAAACAAAGACCGATTTTTACAGCTCCAAATCTCCTTGAATTTTAAGTTATCGTGGTTAGAAAGGCAGCACGAGGCCCCCAAAGTGTTTACGCGGGTACCACACGCGCAGCCCTCGCTCCTCACACTGGACACTCTTCACAGCCCGCGTCCGGATGATGCTCAGAGGAGGGGCTGTTACTGAAGGCTGAACACCGGGGCCGCTGGAGCCTGGCTCCGAGATGCAGAGAAGTAAGTAAAACTTAGTCATTCCACTGAGACAATGACATTTCGTTCTATAAAAACGAAGAATATCTTCCACGTGCTCGTTAAATTGGCACAAAAATGTCTCCGGTGCAAACGAGACCTTCCCAAGTTCGCACGACTAGTCTGACTGCAAACAACACTCTTATGACCTCGGCACACGAAAACAAATCCCTCGTTTCTATATGGAAAGAGCAATGCAAAAACCAAGAATTAGGAAATATTTTTAAAGTAATAAATGGTAGACTATTTGACACTTTTAAACACTTACCTTTCTTCTAACTTGGGAGCTTTGGGGCAAATTGTATCTAGTTCGTCAGATGCTTCCAGCTCCTGAAACAAACACATGCGTAAGTTTAAGAAACGTTCACTACAAGCCAACTCTCCTTGGTCGCGCCCTGACACGGAGTATCAATCGACCATGTCATCAGAAACACTTTGCATATACTCCGGATTCATGTTCGTAAATGTAGAGATTCTTAAGAAATTCATACTTTACATCTATTACAGCACTTATAAAAGTGTGCTCTACATGAACATTCTTTACAAGGTACAGACTTCTCAGTTCTAACCTTGATTATATCAAGTCCTCCTACGAGCTCCCCAGACACATAGAGCTGGGGATAGGTAGGCCAGTTGGAGTAGGTTTTGAGGCCCTGACGAACTTCTTCATCTGAGAAGATGTCAAAACTGCTAAACTGAATATTGTGTTTGTGAAGGATTTCCACCATCTGCTTGCTGAAACCTGCATAAGAAAAAGAAAATAAAGAACTTAGCTTCTCTCTTACACATGATTTTAAATTAATTCACAACACACATTAGCTACTGAACAAAGATGTCTGCCTCAATCTCACCCGTGATTTAATTAGCATGGCTACAGAGCATGGAAAGAGAAAACAAATTCCAACAGCCCCTTATCTGACCTTGAAGTAAACCACGTGTTCAAGTGGGGCTTACAGTTTAACACATTTGTGAATTTTTTAAAAAGTCTCTCTTTATCAATGTTCCTCTTCAGTATTAGGCATGATTTTGTTGTAGGAGAAATAAGGCTGGCCAGAAAGCCCCAGAACCTGCCCCACCCACCAAGGAGACAAACAGTTGAGCCCTGGATGGCTACCCCACCTTCCCGCACATCCCCATCAATCAGGGGACGGATTCGGATGCCTCCACGGTCCCTCCCAGCCCTGCGGTCTGTGAGTCTATGAGAATGAACACTGGATGGGGGAAAAAATCCCAACATTCATTTTTAACCACTCCGTGAGCATACTGAATCCCAACCGTTTGGTTTCTGTTGCTCTGGAAGTACTTCCTGAGTGTCCATTTCAGGAGCTCTCAGCCTATATGATCTTTAACAGAATAAAGTATCTAGGTCGAGGAGGAATGGGTTCTGTTAGTGGACACTGGATACACTGAGTTTCAAAGCTGTCTTTGGTGTTGTTACATAGGAACTGTCAACAGGCTGACAGTGTCTTTCTCATCTGGTGCTGTTACCTGACAGTCTCCTTTTTAAAACTATTTACATTCCCCAAAGTATGTAATGTGATTTTTTTTTTTTTTTTTTTTTTTTACTGCACCGTAGTGGCAATCTTATGTTCCGTGATTTTATTATACTTTTGTGACACATTTCTGTCCTGTACTTTTTTGACATCATTTTCTTATTATGACATTAGTACTGAAGAATAAGAGTGTGAATACCAGTCTTTTATAAATCTATTCGTCTTGTCTGAAAAGAGGATATTTTTCTTTCCATAAGCTAATTCTTCCCAATTGTTTTTCAATACTTTGTACCACTTTACTCTTTTCACACACCATCCTTCTTTTCAAACAGTCATAATTCACTGGAAAATGACCTGTTCTTCAGGTGCAAAATTCCTATAGGATTTCACAGCATCGGAAGTATTTTTAAATAAAATCAAATCATAAAATTCAGTGTAAGATTAATTGCAAGAACAGGCTTCACCTGGTGTCCTCCAAAAGCACTTTTACTATGAAAACGGGGATGTACTACTGAGCTCCAAACAATTTTCAAATCTACAGTTTACTGAGATGAAGCACTGGTATTTGTACGGCATACAAGTTGCTTTCCCTACAACTGAAGTGTTAAGTTCATGTACAGCCTGAAGTAAAGCACTGATTCTGAAATTTTTTTCGCTCATCTGGGAGTTCATTAGTAAACAGCTAACGGCTGATTGCTGATGGTTATTCTGTTACCAATATATTAACTCATTTCTACTGTAACCGGCTGAGGAAAAGCTTTCTTTTAGCTTTAGGCAATTACATGCAGACTAGAAAGATTGATGGGGAATGTTCAGTTTTCAAGGGTTAAAGGAGCAGACTGGAAATGTTATGCTTAAGGATAAAACAGTGAGAAGGCTTCATTCCAATAACAAAATATTTACACACTTTTAAGAAAAATGTATGCACGCAACACAAATATTTAAAAGTAGAAGAACCACTTGGCTGTCACAGAACCACCGTTTCTGTCTGCAGTCATTTCTACTCATGACAGAAGGCACGAACAATAAGCCTGACTGGTACATTTCATCTAGTAACAATAAAACCCTAAAGCCCACTTCTCAACCTACAATGTTTGTGTCGGATTTAAAAAGAAAACCCTGTTAGATGACTTTTGCTGCAGAAGAAAGGTCTGTCCCGTGGTTCAAATACCCTTTGCTTTGCTAAAAGCTTTGTTAACTGAAATGGATACAAGAATTCCCAAATAACTTAATTAACCTGCATGTTCAAGGATTTAACATTCTGTTTAAAAAGATGTACATCTCAGTATGTCTTGAAAATCTGCCTAAAACACGAGAGCCCTCTCTTTCCTGTCCTCCTGAGGAGCACAGAGTAAGAATAATCTAGTTCTTTGACGACTGACACCCTATCACCACGTCCAGCTCCTAACACACTACCCAGTTCTGCCGGGAGAAGCCAAAGCTGAGAGCCACAAAGACAGGGTGTGAAGTGTGAAAGGGCTGGGCTGAGATCAAGCGGGGCTCCAGGGCAGACCCTGAAATGGCTCTCAAGGTTTCCCTGACAGAAAATTTAAGTGTTATACATTCATGTTTTCTGATTACCCGAAAGCAAGGTGGGGTCGGCTAATCAAACACCACCGCAGCTCCGCTCCACAGAGGGGGCCCACGGGGAGTACCGGCTGCCACTGACAGCAGGGCCTTCCGAGGGAATTCTTTCCCAATATGGAAATACCAGCCAGTGGCGTTCGCGAGCACTGACGGTCACTGCTTGTACAGAGGAGGCTCTGCTTGTACCTCACCTCGGATGTGCGAACACAAGAGCAAAACCTATTTTCCACTAAGTGGGCTCAGAAAGGAAGAGGGTGAAAGTCGAGTACATTCCTGAAAGAGAACAGTTTCCAGATGAAGAGTCCGTGTAGCAGGGCACACAAAGGGGGACGCAGAGCCAGAGGAGCATCAATGAAGGAAGTGGCAGGGTACAGGCACAAGAAAGGCACCTTCTAACTGATCCTTGAATAGATGTTTTATTCAACAATACCAACATTCTAAAATGATCTATTTCCCATACGTCACTTACTTACTATATTTGATACAAAGACATGTTGTTACACAAATCAAGACCTTAGGAAACAGAAAAACCTGTCAAAAACATAGTTATAAAAATTATAAAGAATAAAGCAAGTACTTGTTTGAAATGAAACTGTACCTGTTAAATTACATCTATCTAAAAATCTTGTTTGAATTCCCCAATTACATCTCTCACTATCTAGATGTCTGTAATTATGTTTTTCAGATTGTTCCAAAATGTTTGAAAGCTTCTTTTTTACTCTCACTTGCTTTTTATACGCTCTTCTAAATGCCAGTTAACATACAAGTGACTAGAAATGCATTATAAGTTAAGTCTAATGAAGAGGTAAGCAGAAAAATGGCTATTCCTCAGGGTGATTCTAATTTATTTGAATAATCATACAACATTTGATTTGAAGAGGATCCCCAAGACTGGCTCCAACCCCAATGCCACCAAAGGAAGGACCAAAGGCACAGAAAGGGTCACTGACCTGTACCTACGTCACCAAGGGTGGCACTGGGCTGCAGCCCCCCTGCTGTGACACCCGGCCACTGTGCCTCCCCCTGCTGCCTCAGCACACCTTCCCCAAGCTGCGGTTTTACCACCTGCCGATCTGGTGAGGTCACCACTCAGAAAAGAGTGAGAGGACGGTCCTGTTCGAACCCAAAGAAGAGAGCACTGTATCGGCTTTACTGCAGGTTTCCTACGTGGGAACCTGTCATACAGGTGCATCCACGTGACAGCCAGTTCCACTACTCGTCACATTTCAGTGAAGGCACTGAATAAACCCCGTCAGGCTCACGTTGTAAGTCCTTGTTATTAGGTCACCACAGAAAGCACCAGAAAGGATTCTCCTGCCTGACAGGGGAAAGTAAACCAGCCACAACCTCTATTAAAAACAAACAACCACAACAGAGACTGACTCTTGCTACCTGGAGTTAACTCTGGTAGAGACAGAGTTTGCTTTTCAATATCTAAACAGCAAGCATCCTTGGACATGTAAATGCCAGCAAGGAAATTTTTCAAGTAGAAGTGAGAGCTAAAGGAGCCTTTTATCGTTTTAAGATAGGACTCAACATGAAACTTTATCTTTAAAACTGGACTTTTTCAGAATCTAATATGTCATTTGCTAACCATATAGGGAAGAATTTACAATTAAAGCTATGCTAGAAGCTAGGTTATTTTTAAAAAGTCACGCTGGACATGCAGTAATCTTATCAACAGCACACTCAATTTTACTGCCACCTATCTGAAAAAAATTCCCCCCTGTATAGTTGAAACAAACGGATTCTCAACAGCATCATCAAAAGGCATTAAATGCTCAATTATGAAGCATAATAATGTTGTACTAGGCATAGTAAAAAGAAAATAACATAAACCCAATACCAGAGGGGTCAAATAAACCCTAAAACTTACTTCAGGAGAAAATTACAAGCGTATATATACATGTATATGTGTGTGTGGGGGGGGGGGGTAGGTGGGTGGGTGTATACATACACAGAAAATAAGAGCACCTATAAACTGGAAATGACAGCAGTAGTTGAACACTAGTCGCATAATTCGATGTGCGACAACAGGGAAGGCCAAAGTACAGGGGGAGACACAGAACCACCACCAAAATTCTGAAAAGTTTTAAACCACTCAATCTGGGCAAGGTGAATAAAAAGAGACTCCCAAGAGAGACAGGAAACCATTAACAGCAAAAAGAACTGAACAGACCAAAGCCCATTCACACAACAGCAATGCCCTCCCAACTCTGCTCCCAGTAAGCTGAGTGGCTTTCCGTCTCTGGATGCTTATTACATAAACAAAAATCTTCAACTGGATGACTTCTAAGAAGCCTCTGGGTTCTGAAATTCTCTGCGTCTGTGGTGCAAAACAGATTCTCACCACCTCAGTACAGAGTGTCAGCGGGAATCAGGACCTTCCGGATTTCCTAAAGCCGTCTCCACACAGGCGAAGGAGGGACGGTGCGACAGGACCGGAGCACGCCCACCCAGCCGCACCCCACGCCGGTGGAGCCCACTTTGCTCGCGTCCGTGTGAAAGCAGCTTCTTACCACAGCGGGGCTCCTGAGGAGTCCCCTTCATAAACAACATGCAAGGGGCAGCATGAGTTAGTTTCTTCAGGCGCAGGTTGAGGTCTTCTTTAGGATGCTCATTACCGCTGGGTGGGAAGGAGCCGCTAGATGCGTGTCGCTGAACTTTTTTGGTCAACTCTGGGGCGTGTGCACCATCTAATCGGTCAATTTTCTGAGAATTCTGAAGTTAAAAAAGTCATTTAAAATACGTGTGGCACAAAGCTCCAAAATTATAACAAGCACGAATCCACAGCTCTAGCTGATTGTTAAAGAGGTCAACGCTACTTACTATTAGGTGAGTTTTTAAAACTCTGATTACCAATTGGCGGAATGCATCTCCATTTTAGAAATATGTAACTGTTTTCTTTCATCCCCTTTTTGGGAACATACTAGGAAAACATCGCTACACCTCAAACCAGATCAGAGTCCAACCTTAAAGAGAAAAGATTTCCTCCACCCTCGTGGGGATTAATCTGTTACTAAGTACAAATGCAGTATTTGGAGGAACTGTGGGGACACTCGGGGGGTGCCCTGAAGCACAGATTTGCACCTGCTTCCTAAGAGAGTCATTAATCAAACCAGGACCAGCCAGATGTTCCATTATGTCCAGGCACATGCCCTAAGCAACCAACTTCTACCCAACGGAGGGGACATTTTGGGTCTACAGCCAAGTATCTGGATTGTTCTCCAGAAGCTCCAATTCTGGTTGCTGGTCCTCTACATGGCCCATATCACTTCTGCAGGATGCCCCAGGCCAAGCTTTAGCATCAATGCAAACAAGGAGACCACAAGAAAACGGGGCAAAGCCAGGAACAACCGAGTGTCTAACGTTCACGGATCAGGGAAAGGGGTAAAGGAACCAAGATTCAGCCCCCTGGCCCACACAGATGCGGGATCTCTTGTGCCGTCCTTATCCTTACCTTGAAAAACAGAAAGGTGGGAACAGAACTAATTTCATATTTTTCAGATACTTCAGGAACGGCTTCAGCTTCCAACTTTAAAAACAAAAGAATATAAAGCTTGATTATGAAAAGGTCCTTTTTTACGACTTCAATATGTCTACCAGATTCACATGCAGCGTCCCTTCAAGTAGGTGATGTTTCTAAAGAGTCTGGTACAAAAGTTTATGACACATTTACATTTAAATGAGACTCACTGGGCTGGTGTGTCATCCACTGAGTCCGCAGTGTCAAAACAGGTTCAGAGGTTTTTATTTTGTTGCACATTTCAAAAGATGCCTGGAGGCTGTGAATAAAATTTTTGGTGCACTAGTGACCTAGTAAATTTTCAATCATATGCAGCTACTACTATATTGAAATCCATAAATCACTGACCCCAGTTATGTCATGATTACAGTGCTTATTTTCTGCCCACAGCAATTCTTGCTGTTTGCTCTATTGACTAATTTCAAGAGGCAGTACATCATGACTGACAGTTGCAGCCTTCTGCAAATTATGAAGCAAAAAGGAGTATTTCTTCAATAAACTATTGATGTCTGATAAATTTTACTTTTAACCCCTGCAAGGCTGCCGGACACTAGGCAGAGATCTTGCTAGGTTATCTACTTCTGGGTCTATTCATACATTTAAATGCATTTTAAATAAGATGACTGCATTCTGCTTGATGATTTCCTTGAGGCCCCTCAACGAGACACGATGTGTTACCTGACATGAATTTTACACAACTCAATTTCTAAATAATTAGAACACAGTTCCTGTAAGCTATTTATGTGCAGAATTTTGTAAACCATGCACTTTGAGAAAAACTAAGACATAATATTGTATCCTTCCCTCACAGGACTTTCAATTTAATATAAACTTTTTAAAACCAATAAAAATCTGAATTCACATTATACCTGTAGGAAATAAAACTTATTGATAAATTATACTGTTAAAAGAGTTAAAGATATATATCCTGTATTTTTCCAGGAAGAGAAGGTTTCCACTGGGCTTGAAACACTATTCTTATCTAGAGCCTTCCCCAATCCAGCATCCATCTATCCAAATGAACCTGGACGGTAAGTGGGAGGCACAGTCATTTGTCTTTGGTTTCTATCTTCTGTCTCACACATTCCCGGGTGCTCTTTTACTACTTTATTTTTATTTCTTTAAAACGCCCTTTAGACAAATATTTTTAATTACCTTCATCTTTCAAAATGTATTAACGTGAAAATTATATACGTTTCAAGTCAACATCAACTGTCCAATAAACTGAAAAAAATGAACAGAGAGAAGACAAAGCATTTGGAGACCACTATGTAGAACACGCTTTCTGAAAGTTCTGAAAACTTCTGTGCCATTTTCTTTCATACAATTGCATACTCAAAGCAAATAACAGCAGAGAAGGCGATGACTAGGGCAGCTCGTTATTTTTCTCTTGCAAATAATACCCCTGGAGTGCCCGGCACACACTGGCACTGGGTGAGGCTCAGTTACAATCCCTATCTTTGGTACAACTGGATTCTAACAGCAAAATAACACAAATTTTAAAAAGGGGCAGTACTAAGGGGAACCTGGGTGACTCAGTAGGTTGAGCGTCCAACTTCGGCTCAGGTCATGATCTCACAGTCTGTGAGTTCGAGCCCGCGTTGGGCTCTGCGAGCCGGGAGCCTGGCGACTGCTTCTGATTCCGTGTCTCCCTGTCTCTGCCCCTGGCCCGCTCATGCTCTAGCTCTCTCAAAAATAAACAAACATTAAAAAAAATTTTTTTTAATAAAAGAAAGGGGGCAATACTCAGCAAAAACAAGATACTATGGTCTTAAACCAAACCAAAACAGGCAACATCGGGAATCATAAAAACACATTCCTCTGTGCTGCTTAAAGTTGACCTCTTCTCATATTCCTGCTGGTTTCCAAGGGTCTCCCTTAGTGACAATTCTTCTAGGAAGCAAATCATCCTCTTGAAATTCCTAAAGCCAGGAGGATCACCACAAGCACCTCTCCTCAAAATAGCTCCCAGCGAGATGACATCTTCTTCGTAAGACAAAGGCAGTGGTGACAAACAAATCCTCCCAGAGCAGGGGCCAGGACTGTCACTAAAGGCACAGCCATTCTCCCAGAACATCAAGGGTTATGTGAGGCCCTAAAACCTTTGCAGCAGTAAAATTCTCTGGAAACATTTTTATTGGATGTAAAGCAACATGACAGTTCTATCAATGAAAATAGAAAATAAATAAATACTGAAAAGTGAGCTGCATTCAGAAAAGACCAACGGCAGTCAATAATAGCTATCTTTCATGGAAAACCTACTCGGTGCCATAAACCACGACAGGCTCTTTGCATTCAATTGCCTAAACTACTTAACGCCTGGAAAAGCGTATGGTACATTATCATCTCAACCTTACAGGGGGCTACGTAAAGATATAACTTGTCCCAAAACACACAGTCACTGGGTAGGAGAGCTGAGAAATAAACCCAAGACTGACTACAAAACCCATGCTTTTTTTTCACTATACTATGGTAAACCTTTTCTACTCTATCGATCAAAAAGATTAAATTTCAAAGATAGGATTTATACATGACTTTAGCCCTCACCAAAACACGAACGTTTCCAGAATGGAATTTCAGACAGAATGCCTTTGTTGGGAACCATCCACTTCCTGAACCATGACTCTCAAACTCAGACCGTTCCCGTGTGCAGTCGGGTGAGGAGAGGCAGGGAGCTGTTACCACAGCAAGGTTAACTGCAGAGGTAGGGAACTCCCTCCCTAGAGGGTCACCAAAGACCACTATGATGGTAATGGCTGACAGCCATGATTAATCTAAGCCAGACACTGTTCTAAGTGCAGTTTGTATACTGAGTCATTTAATATGCACGATAATAGATGCTGTCATTACACCTAACAGAAGAAACTGGAATTTAAGGAGGTTAGGTGACTCAGCCAAGATTCCAACAATGGTGAGCAGTGGAGGAGGGCAGTGTGGCTCCAGAGCCAAGCTCCTCTCTACACCGCCAAGCTACCATTTCACCAAAGCCAATGGTTACTCTTTGTTCATCATGTTACTGACCTTTCAGCATCATTAGTACGACCGCACCCACCTTCTCATGAAACCCTTCACTTGGCTTTCCATGTTTTGTTTTGTTTTTCCTATAACTCTCATGACTCAGTCTCTTTGGCTCCTTCCCTCACATCTGGCCAACCCCTCCACGGCTGGCACATCCCAGGACTTGGTTCTGAGTGCACTTCTCTTATTTACGCTCATCCTCCCTGAGCGGTCTCATCTAAGAAACACCAATGTGGCGACAACACCCAAGTTGTATCCAGGCCAGACCTCCCCTCTCACTCCAAACTACACACTTGACATCTGCATGTGGATCTCTACCAGGCACTTCCCACCAAGCCTGTTCCTCCCCAGGGCATCTCGGTCTTCTTTCATCCAGCCAGTGATCCAATCAAAAGGAAGACAACTTTGATTACTCCATTTCCCTCACCCGACATCCAATCCGTTAACAGGTCTTCTGGGTTCCCCCTCCAAAATACAAGCCAAATCAGACCATGACGTCATTTCGATGCTCCCTTGCCACCAGTGTCCAAGGCATCTCTTACCTGGCCTGTGAAATAGCCTCCTAAGGTGCGTACTTGCTTCCAGTCTGCATCCTTCCGCCACTTCAACTCACTCCCCGCAGGACAGCCAGGTAAGCGCTTAAAACCAGAAACTGATGTGCCACTTCCACTGCACCCAAAATAAAACCCAAACTCCACCAGTGCCCACAGGTCATGTGGCTGTTGCCTCCCCTTCCAGCCTCCTGCCATACCCTCTCCCCCTTCACTGGCCCCACCGGTGGCACATATGCAGGCCAGGCCCTCCAGCAGTACTCACTTGCTAATCCACAGCCTAAAAGTTTGTCCTGGCTCTCCCAAGGACAGCTCCTTTTCATTTTCCAGCTCTCTTACTAGATGCAGCTCTCCAGCCAGACCGGAATAAAGCACCCATCAGCCCAGGTTCTCTTCTTCCACACCCGATTTCTTTCCTTTCAGAACTATTCTCTGAAATTACCTTGATAATGTTACCCGATTACCCTATTGTTGTGTACCCCCAGTGACTAGCATAGTAGTGGCCTGTAAGTGTTGGGTAAATAAATTTTGACACAATACTGAATAAATGGTGGTCACTATTGCTAAGCCAACAACGGGAGTGACCACTGGCCAGCGTGGCACTGATCCCCAAGGCTGAGGAGAGAACAATTAAACCTGACATTCAGGAATATTTTGTTAAACATCAAAAAGAGGCTTCTTTCTAACTCTGTGACTTGTGATATTAAAGGAAAACCTTTCGAAGTCAAATTCCTTGTCCAAATAGATCTTTAATGTTTTTGATAGCTTTTTAAAAGACCTTTACGAAACTTAGCCCAGGAATAGCTAATGAACTGTTAATTGTTAATTTTTTTTTTAATTACCAAGACAGCATAAATAAAAACTAGGATATTTTTAAGATTTAGCAATTCTACTGGAATTATCTGAGGGGCATTTTTAGAGTTCTCCAAAAATGGAATCCTACATACGTTCTCTAAGATGCCAAATAAACTGGTCAGTATTCTCTGACACTGAAAAACAGGAATTCAGCTAAGTGGTACCTAGTTACACAGCTGGCTGGTACCCTTCTGGAGATGACCCTACATTGTCTGTTTACAAATACTAACTGAACAGACATTTAGAATTGAACATTTCTATAACCACATAGAAATTATCTATACTGATTTTAGAGACCCTTAGAAACTGAACTGTGAGCTGTATTTTAAGATGCTTGTGCATTCAAGAATCAAATTATAACAATTCCTATTTTTTAAGAATCAAAAAATACAAATTTAAGTATCTAACTCCTATACCTTTGCCTTCATATCTGAAGTTACAATGGACATAAAATTCAAGTTCGGCAGGAACTATACAAATCAGATTACTACTAAATGAAATACAGTAGTACAAAACCTCACCAACCAGGTGGCCAATAAGCTTGACTTTGAGATTTTATGTACCAAAGTGCCTTATATGGTAAAACGAGTACCACGGCTTAATTGAATCAGAATACCAAGCTGGAAGAGGGGTGGGGGAGGCTGGCATAGGAGGTGGAAGCCAATTACACAAAGGAAAGCAATAAAAAAATGAAAACAAGGTAAGGTGCAGGTCTCTACTTCAAATATCCCACCACCTACACAAGAAGCCAAACAAAACAGGAATTAAACGACAGAACAGACAAAAGTACAAGATATTCTCTAATCGTTGAACCATAGGCACAGACTAAGTTTGGAGATGGAAAAAAAAAAAAAAAAAAAAGCCACAGGGGTACATGGGAGACTTCATATAAAATGGATTTGATTTGAATCATCATGTTGCACACCTTAAAAATATACAATTCTCATTTGAAGAAAAAAAAATAAATTTAATGTAACAAATTGAATAAAATATTTCAATTAATAATTTAAATCACAATAAAATCAAACGTAAAATTAAAAAAAATGAACAGCCACTCCTACGAAAAGACGAATTTGACTCGGACCTCGAATAGAACTACTGGTACCCAACTACCCCATCACAAGGAGCCTTATGCTGTTCTCGCTCCTTCCCACCCCACTACCACACCCTAGACCTTGAAAGATTCTATCTACCAAACAAGGGAGTAAACAATAAACGTGTATTCCCGTTTTAAAGGCAAAGAGTTGGGGCGCCTGGGTGGCTCAGTCGGTTGAGCGTCTGACTTCGGCTCGGGTCATGATCTCACAGTATGTGGGTTCGAGCCCCCTCCCCCCGTCGGGCTCTGTGCTGACAGCTCGGAGCCTGGAGCCTGCTTCGGATTCTGTGTCTCCCTCTCTCTCTCTGCCCCTCCCCTGTTCATGCTCTGTCTCTGTCTCAAAAATAAATAAAAAACATTAAAAAAACAATAAAGAAACCAAATTAAAAAATGTAAAGGCAAAGAGCTAACAAACTGACTTTACACATTTTGAAAAGCAAGGACGTGTAACATTTTAATTAGCCATTTAATTTTACTCTGAACAAATGTTAAGTTTTCAGTAAGACTTTGGGCAATAAGAGTGACTCCTATGTCTTCTCGAAGGCCTTGGAGGTGTGCGAACCTCCTGTGGGGCCCAGAGCCTTGGGTCCGGGCTAGATGGGGCAGCCAATGCGCAACAGTGAGTCACCGCAAGGCACGGGCATAGACGTGGTGCCAAGGAGCGTGTGTGCACTTCATCACCAGCCCATCAGTACAGGAAGGAGGGTGTTCGTTCACGTGCAATAAACGTGAGAGTCCTGCCTTTCAACAACCTGTTCCAGTGAGCACAGACTAATTCGGACCAAAACGTACGCTAACTTTTCTCAGGTATCACTTTCCCATTGTCTACAAAACAAGAAACTGTTGGTGGTCACAAAACTCTACACTCAAAGTATTAAAGGGGCGCCTGGGTGGTTCAGTCGGTTAAGCGTCCAACTTTGACTCAGGTCACCATCTCACGGTTCATGGGTTCCAGCCCCGCGTCGGGCTCTGTGCTGACAGCCCGGAGCCTGGAGCCTGGACCCTGCTTCAGATTCTGCGTCTCCCTCCCTCTGCCCCTCCCCTGCTTATGCTCTGTGTGTCTCTCAAAATAAATAAACAAACAGGAAAAAAAAAAAAAAAAAAATTAAGTATTAAAAACATTATGCTTGAGATCACCTACATGATGATTTTGGAAATCTAAGTTATAAAATGGACTGATCTCTATAATTCACAAGTCAAAAATGCCAGACTGTTGGCAGTCAAAAAACAAACAAAAAAAACTAAGAAATCAAATTAAAAGACACAGAGCAGAACATCAGTTCCCTTCCCTAGACTGTTCAAAAAGCTCTCAATAACAAAAGAAAGTTATTTTAGAATGAACTGCACCCTCTCTTACTGGGGAATGCCAACAGACCTCTCAAATATTTTACCTCGTATTTGCTCACCATTTAAATTACCTACCTTACAAAGTCCACTGCAGGTTATCCCTGCCATTTAAAGACCAACTACTCCGCAGAGTGAATTTTCAGAAAGTAATGACTCCTGGGAGAACTGCCCCACCTAGCGCCACCCCCTACCCCCGAGAGGCAGGTGCAGTAGGGTTCAGGCATCCCAAGCAGACCAGGACTTCAACGCCTGGCGAGACACTTAAGCACGCGAACAACTTAAAATCTCACTGCCAAGTGTGGTACCAATGTGAGAAGTAATTCTATAGTCTCTTTAAATAAACCGTTCAGATGGCAGCTCAGAACAATGTGTTACCTAAACCTGTAACATTATACACATAAAAGCAGACTTGCAACAATTACCATCATCTTGATTAATCTTATGATTGAAATGTTTAATCATTCATTCCACTTGTAATCATTATCTTTTATCACTGACCAAACATGCAGTTTTAATGTCTCCTTCTATTATTTATACTGGACATTTTAGGGTTACATTCTAAGGTTACATTTACACATTTCATTGGAATTTTAAATAAGTCCTTAAATTTTAAAAAGCTAGCTATTACTTCTACATTTGCTCTATCTTCATTAAAAAAAAAAAAAAAAAAAAAACACTGAAAGGATTTATGCAAAATTAACACAGGCAGCCCCTTCTTTATAGGGCAGGACAGCAGGGGGCGGGGGGGAGGTGCAGGGGAGCTTCGCGTTGTACACCTCTCACGCTGTTGTGATTCTGAGACATCTAACTGCAACACCATTCAAAGCACACTTATCTCTACAGAAACTGCCTGAAAGTTTTATCTCCTGTTACACAGATGAATTAGCCCTCAGAATTCTGTTTTCAGTTGATACAAAAAGCGGAAAATAGAGATGTCACTTTTAACCCCACATGTGGGTATATTTGCTAAACATGTCCTCTGAACTCACAAATTCTGGTTTTATAAAATAAGGCTTTGGTCTTTCTTGTTTCTTTAAATCTGAAGGATTCAAGTTTCTGAAACCAGGGTTTCATTTCTAAGATTCTCGGCTTCTCTACTGTGGCTTTGTTGTTTCAACCAGTACTAAGTCCTGAATGACAGCATTAAATGTGCTAAACCAAGTAGCTAATCCACAGCCTCAACTATCACTTCCTAGTACGTGCCCACCCAAGACACAAACTAGGAACTAGAGCATGCAAAGCTGGGTGAAAACAAGGCAAGCCAGAGAGACACCAGATTCCTTCCTTCTCTGCTTCCTAAACAGGTCCGCAAAGCTTTCGGTTTCTCCTATGGGTCTGCATTTACCTGACCCCAGATCCCAGATAGCAGCTTCTTTCCGTTCCCCAGGTTCCCAGCCGCCTGACACACCCTTTCTCCAATCACTTGGCACATCACACCTTGCTCTTCAATGAAGCAAGCTCTGTTAGTATTTTTACCGTACTAAAACCACAATGGCCCACACTGAATGATCTAGTCTGCTTCTGTTCACAAACATCCCCGCTGCCCATCCTGCAATCTACCAAGCATGTGTCAGGGAAAGTATGGTGATTGTTACACTACTCGGTACTTGAGAAATGCAAAACAATTTTAAGATTTTTAAGAATAATCTACTGCAAAAATAACAAATGCACCAACTATACATGTAGAATCCCACACCCCTCCTCCCTTACGTTAGTAAAATGCAGTCTGCATCATAAGTCAGAATTAAGCTCACAAAAGATGCGACACTGGAAATACAATACCTTCACAAATGAAACTTGAGGGTGCTCTTTGGCCAACTCTGCCATCACGTCGTTCATCTGAGCACACTGCGGAGCCCATGGCGCCCAAAAATGGACCACGAGGAGGGACCTAGAAATCAACAAAACGCAATGTTTTAAAGCTATAGTGTCTTTAAAATTAAGGAGATATGTATATATATTCAATTCTATTACCAAAAAACCTGTAAAGAACTGCCTGAATTGTTTTTGTACTGCTACAATTTTGTTGTATTGAACAAAGACTGAAATGGAAGGCTTGCAAGGTCTTGATAATCTTTCGGATGAACTTTCAAGTCAATGGTATCTCTTGAGTGAAGACTTACTTCATATGAAGTGGTTCTAAATATTCATCCATCTCAACTCACAGTCCTATAAATCAATTATGTTCTCAGATCCTTAGGAAAGGCGGAAACTAGATGTCTGCACGATGTCTCTGAAAAGGGACTGCACATAGATGGCCACTACAAATTCTAGGATTCACTTCCTAAGCACAGTACTGTGGAGGCAGAGGTATAGTTGTGACCACAGGAACAGGAGTAAAATGTTGAAAATGAAGGCACGCAGGCAGAAAACAAGGGGAAAAAAAGAAACTACTTTTTACAACGACATCCTTTTTTTACATTATACTACAAAAGATTTTCTAAAAATTGATAGTATGAACAGACAGGACAGTGGATTAATAAATTGTTGACTAAGTTCTTAGGCATCTCAGTGTATATTTATCAACTATTTTCATACAAAATTGTCTTGGCAAAGATATCTTTTAAGTCTATCCTCATACTGAACTTAAACACCCTTCCACAGAATTCTAAGTTCAAATATAACCACCCCCAATCAGAAAAGATGTGAAAAAGCAGGAAAAAAACACAATTTTAAAAAAAATGTTACACAGAGAAAGGAAGTAAGGACAACTAACCTGTGGGTAAGCAAAGGAGTGGCAACCTGTAAAACCAGTGAAACAGTACGGCTGAGAGAAGAGTGAGCCTCCCATCCAGCGTCAGAGAACAGAACGAAAGGGATTTCAGAGGTAGGAGGGGCAGGATTTGGTTGGTGACCTTAGAAGCAAGGGCTAGAGCAACTCCAAGTTTCAGTGACTGATGGATGACCAGCAGTGGCAGCAGGCATGGGTCACATATACTGGCCGCTAACCTGAGAGGAGAGGAAACCTGGTGGGCTGCTAGTGATGGTCTCAAACTCAGGAAAGAAGTCTGTGCTTCATCTGCAGACAGACTTGGGAATCAACAAACAGAGCTGGCACAAGCTCTCCAAAAACACAGAGGTCAGAGCCTCTGGACTCACCAACAGGAGTTGGGACAGACAAAGGAAAAGGAACCCGGCAGTAGACCAGAAAATGGAGCCTAAATGGAACATTCTGGGGCTCGATTCTGTTGTGCCCCTCAAAGGTTAAAGGGCCTCACAGAAGTCAAGAGAAGGAGGAGGAAGGAATGACAACCATCTGATGCAGGTGGCAGGGCACCAGCAACGCTGGACGGCAGAAGCACAAGTCGGACTGCAGCATGCGGGGGACTGAACCTAAGAGGAGGAAGCAGGTTGCTAGAAATCTACACTTTAATAAGAGATCTGTCTGTAAACAGGGGGAGTCCCAGGCAGAGGCAAAGACAGGCTCCAGGGATTGGCTTTTTTTTTTTTTTTAGTTTATTTATTTACTACGAGAGAGAGAAAAAATGTGAGCGGGGGAGGGGCAGAGAGCGTGAAGAGAGAATCCCAAGCAGGCTCCACACTGTCAGCGCAGAGCCGGATGCAGGGCTCAAACCCACAAACTGTGAGATCATGACCTGAGCCTAAACTGGACGCTTAACTGACTGAGCCACCCAGGCGCCCCTGTTTTTTTTAATACAAGAAAATCTTCACGTTTATCTTGTGAGGGGGTAGTGCAAGTGGAGTGGAAAAGGCTGAAGGCAAAAGAGCCTTCTAAGGATGCAAAGTCTTGGGGCGGCAGGGGAGGGGAACCTAAGAGCAGAGAAGAATTCATCTTGAGATAAGGGGCAGTCTGCTCCAGGTCAGGAGTGAAGCAATCCAGAATGGGTAAAGCTACGAATAAATGTTAGATGTTGGGGGAGGGGAGAGTAGAAGGAGAGTTGGGGAGATGCTGTTTTCCCAGGTAGGAAGCGTGTCATTTGCTGAAACAAAGGAAAATGGAGGTCTGAGTCCCAGACAGCACTGAGGCAGAAGGGAGAGCTGCCCGGGGGCACACAAGAGGAAAGCAGCATGTTCTCAAGAAAGACCCACCTAAGGCTGGAAAGGACATACTGTGGGTCCCTAACCAATAGGTTATCGCTTGTGTCCAGCAGAACTCAGAAGCTCCAACGTGTGGGTAGGTGGGCCTCAGGGCCTATGGCAGAGACTATGCTGTGTTTCACCAAGTGTGGTTTCCTTCTCCTCCTGGGCATACAGCCTGACTACACTTGCAGCTGTCTGGGGCCCCAGAACTGAGCTCTGGCCAGTGTGACGCAGGCCATAAGTGATCTACCTGCCCCTCAAAAACCTCTGAATGAGCCTCTGCAGAGGATGCTGGGGAGGCTCCAAAGCCTAAGGGGACGGGGAGAAAGAAAAGAGGCCCACAAAAGGACCTGCACACGAATGTTCACAACAGCCTCAGACACGATAGCCAAAAACTGGAAATGACCCAAATGTCTACAAACTGGAGAAACTGTTGTCTACTCATGTAATAAAATAGTCCTCAGCAGTAAGAAGGAACTAATGACAGATCCATGCAGCAACATGCATCTCGAAAACATGCTGGGCAAAACAACCCAGACATAAAAAACCAGCAGCTGTAGACTCCATTTACATAAAGTACCAAGAACAGGCAGAACTAATCTACACTGACAGAAAGTGGATCAGCGGTGGGGATTACTGGAAAGGAGCTAAAGAACATTCTGGGGCTCGATACTGTTGTGAATGGTGATTGCTTGTGTATGTACAACTATAAAAATTCATCATACCTAACTATTAAGATCTGTGCATTTTACATGGTGTGTATGTTAATACCTCATTTTTAAAAAACTGGGATACCATTTTCTACTAAATTGAAAGGGATTTTTTAAATAATATTCCACGACCAAAAAGATGGAGAGAGCCAAGCATTTCCATATCCTGCTGGTAAAAATTAAACTGCAACCTTTCAGAAATTTCCTACACACAGTCAAGTATCTATCCTAAGGAGGTAATTAAAGAGACCAAGATTTATGTATATGAATACTTTTCCATTATCTTATAGAAAATAACTAGAAAAACCAATTCTTCAACAATACTATAGTTTTTTTAATGGTCATACAATAAAATACTATCAAGACATTAAGAATCATTTTTCAAGGAATTTTAACGACATGGAAAATTGCTCACAATATGATTGTATTTTTAAAAATTAAGGGGCGCCTGGGTGCTCAGTTGGTTAAGCGTCCAACTTCGGCTTGGGTCATGATCTCACGGTTCGTGGGTTCGAGCCCCACATTGGGCTCTGTGCTGACAGCTGAGAGCCTGGAACCCGCTTCGGATTCTGTGTCTCCCTCTCTCTCTGCCCCTCCCCCACCCGTGCTGTGTCTGTCTGTCTGTCTCTCTCTCCCCCCCAAATAAACATTAAAAAATAACTTAATTAAAATGTTACCAAACTTTATAATAGTATGAACTGATCTATGCAAAAATAAATAAATAATACACCTGAAACTAATATACTGTGTCAATTATACTCTAAGAATTAAAAAAACGAAAAAAGTACACCTACACAACTTAAATTCCATTATCACTGACATGGCTTTGAAGAGTAATTTAGGTCTTAATCATGGAATCTTAACTTCCCAATTATAAAAGAGCAATAACTAAGACCCTGGAATGTTGGGAAGATCAAACAAAAATATGAAAATGTTTTGAAAACACAGAAGTATGACAGTATCAATAGTTATTTTACATCACCCACAATATTCTCATATTTAGATGCTTAGCTTTCTAATTAAGTACGGGGTCTGGTAGCATGAGGATATAAACCTGAAACAAACATTACGCTGCGGCCGCCCCCTCTTAGGTTATAGGTAAGAGTACTCTGTCTGTAATCCAGTGTGCATGGTGTGCCGTTTGAGGACCAGGTTCAAATCCCAACTAACGTGACTTTGGACAACGTAACAGACCTTGGTTCTTCATCAGCAGGATAAACGGTGCTCGATAAATAGCAGTTTCTCTCTCGTTAGGTGTTCTGCTCCTGCAGTTCCTCATCTGCAGATAACACCAGCTACCCCTTATTAAATACCACCTATACTCGACTCGTAAGTATTTTACACACGGGCAAAATCTCAATTACTCTGCAGATGGGTGTTAACATTCCGCCCAGCACAGACCAGCTGAGGTGTCAGCGATCTACAAACACCTGACATGACGCAAGCAAAAAGTTCAATTCACGTAAAATTTTAAAATTGAGAAGTGATGTTTACAAAGCAGATTTTTAAATGACTACAATGCCAAGTACTATTTAATTTTTTTTTAAGTAGGCTTCACGCCCAGCGCGGAGCCCAACGCGGGCCCAAACCCACAGCCCCGAGATCAAACCCACAGCCCCGAGATCAAGACCTGAGAGGAGATCAAGCGTCTGAGGCCCAACTGAGCCACCCAGGCGCCCCTACTTAATAATGTAAATGCTTCCATTTTCACCGAAACCGGCAGATTTATTCCTTTCCTGGATGCCATGCATCATTGCCCAGGTGCCTGTTTAATCGCTATGGAAAAGGTGTCTTGTCTCCTGGATCAGTTTAAGTACCGGCCAGCGGCAAGAATACGTGGTACGGTCTGGACTGTGTTATTTTAAGGATTTTTATGAATAAAAAATGAAACCTAAAAACCAAATTGTGCAACACACAGAGCAAAACAGTCTTTCAGGTGATAGTAAGTTCAAACACGTCCGGAGGGCAGGCCCGCGCAGGCCCTGGTCCTTTCAGGAAGAGTCCACCTTGGCTGTCCTCGGTAATCGGAACGCAAGCGCTGGATGAGTCAGAACCCACCTTTCATCAATGAGTACTGGTCATTTCTCTCCTTCCTCCCCACCCCAAACAATTTTCCAAGCAAGCCTCAAAAGTCAAAAGAGCTGTTCTGGCCAATACCTTGGACCCCGCCACGTCCCCAGCCCATGACCAGCCGCGAGTTCAGGCAGGAATTCTCACCCTGCTCCATTTCCAACACAGGCACCTAACTCCCCCCGTCTCACTTGCTCTCCCAAGCAGGGCACTACCTGCCCCTAAATCAAATCCGGGGGGGGGGGGTCAATCCCACGGAATTGGGTCCACAGGCACTTACTGCCTGGGAACGCCATGCAAGTACTCTGTTCCATACTGAAAATACTCCGAGCTGACGATCCCGCGCGCCAGGCGAGGTCGCGGGGTACACGCACCGCCTCCTTCACCCCCCACAACCCTAGGGAGCCGCTACTCTTAAGAATCCATCTCACCGTCGAGGAAACTGAGGCCCGGTAATGAAGCCTGCCCCAGGGTCACAAGGCTAGGTATTGGCGGGGCTGGGGACTGGCTCCCCGGCCATCCGGCCCTGGAGCCCCCACCGCACCCGGCGGCAGTAGAGCGGTACGAAGCTCAGAGAACCCCCAGGCCCCGGAGGGCTCACGGGGGGAGGCGGCAGGAGCGCCGCGGGGCGGCCCCGGAAGCCCTGGCTCGTACGCGCCCACCCAGTTCGGTGTCCCCTAATCCCGCGCAGCCCCGCGGGTCCCCTTCTGGAGCCGTCCCCAGGGCCAGGAGCGCGTGTGCCAAACCAGCACAGACCCCGGCTCGGCCAGCTCCCCAAACAGGAAATCCCCGTCTGCGGCTGCAGGTGAGCTGGAACACGCGAGCACTACCCGAGTATCCACACGTCTCGACCGCTCGGCTCCAGGGAGGCAAAGTCACCTAACCCGCTAGGCCCTCCTCAACCGCCCGCTGCTGGCAACGCGGCCGCGGGGTCTCCGCGCCCCGCCCCCGGCCCCGGGGCCGACTCGCCGCGCCGCCGCGCCCCGCGGCCGCCAGGCCGGGCGTCCGGGCCGAGCCGGGGATCGGGCCCGGAGACCAGGCTCGGGATCCGGGGGCCGCCGGCCGCCGCCCGGGAGGCCGCCCCCCGCGTGCGTCCCCTCAGCCCCGCCGCCCGCCGCCCCGCTTACTTGGCTGTGAGGCGCAGCAGCTCCTCAAACTGCCGGGTTGAACCGACCTCCACCACGGCCGCCGCCGCCTCGGCCGCCCCCGCCGCCATGCTGCAGCCGCCAGACAAGAGCAATCGAGCGCGGGCGGCCGGCGGGGGCGGGGCCTCCGGGAGACTGCGCGCGGAAGCCCCGCCCCCGGGCCGCCCCGGGCCTGCGCTTAGGGCGAGCACGGAACCCGGGGCGGAGCTTCCGGGGGAGCGCCCGCCCGCCTGACCCGCGTGCTCCAGGCATCGCGGACGCCGGCCTCGCTGGGCCCCCGCTCCCGGAGGCTTCGCACCTTCCAGACAGTTCTACAGCAGCCGGGAGGAGGGTGTGTGCGCGACTGCAGGTGAAGTCAGGTCTGGACGTCCCACAGGATAGCATTTTAATCTAAAATGAAATTAACCAAAAGGTGTGGATGGAATGGGATAGATGTTACTGAAAATGGAAAATTACATTATTTAAAATGCAATGAGAGCCATGAGGAACTGTTTTGTATCCTGACTGTAGTTACATATGCAAACCTAAACATAAAATTGCATAGGACAAAATACACACACAAATGAATTCCAGTAAAACTGGGGAATCTGAAGAAAAGGGGAGGATTGTGTGATCATGGACATCCCGGTTGTGGTTTTGTACTATGGTTTTTTGCAAGATGTCCTCTTTGGGGGAGAAGGTACACAGGATCTCTCTGTATTATTTCTTAGAACTGCACGTGACACAAAATTATTTTACAATGAAAAAAAAGTTTTTTAAATAAAACCGAGAGATTACTATGCAAAAATGCAATAGAAGGAGGGGAACCCCATGTTGCAAAACAGGGTGTATACTCCCATGGCCATTTTTAAAAAGTTTTTTTATGTTTATTTTTGAGAGAGAGAGAGAGAGAGAGAGAACTCCAAGCAGGCTCCATGCTGTCAACGCAGAGCTGGACGCAGGGCTCGAACCCACAAACCATAAGCTCATGACCTGAGCCAAAATCCAGAATCCAACACTTATCTGACTGAGCCACCCAGGTACCCCACTCTGATGGCCATATTAAACAGGAATATAAGAAATTAAATGACATAACTACCTATAGCTGAACACAGCATAGAAAAAGTTCTTCAGAAGGATGTGCCCCAAAGTGTTAGGAGAGCTTGCCCCCGCAAAAGAGCAGAGTGAAAGGGAAGACCTTCATTTTTCACATTATGTACTTCTTAGTGTCATTTGCATTTTTTCAAAGAACATGGACTGTCTTTGTAATTTTAAAAATAATGAAATTGTAATGCACAAGGGAAATGTGCAATAGTGATTCTTTTTCAAAAAGCAGTAGTAATCACCCCTTCTGAATGTGGCTGTTTTAAAAATCCTGATTTCCCCTTCAAATGGAATTTGCTGATAGTAGCACACACCAGCTACAGAACATGCTCTCTACTTACAAAAAAAAAAAAAAAAGGAAAACTCCCAGATTATATTACCACTTGTCACTCATGCTCTTTCTGCCGCTATCACCATCGACATAGTGCGTGATAGGCATTAGACACAGGCATAATGGTTAGCAGCTGACCTCTGAGCTTTAAAATGCTCTGACTTTGGGGGCGCCTGGGTGGCTCAGTTGGTTGAGTGTCCAACTCTTGATTTTGACTCAGGTCATGATCCCAGCGTCATGGGATTGAGCCCAGAGTTGGACTCCGTGCTGAGCGTGGAGCCTGCTTGGGATTCTCTCTCTCCCCTGCTGGCTCTCTCTCTCTCTCTCTCTCTCTCTCTCTCTCTCAAATAAAAAAATAAAATGCTCTGACTTTGGCAACAAAAGACCACTCCCCTCAGCCCTGAGCCCAAGCCACATGTGGGAGGCTGTTGCATCTGAGTTACAGGTACATAAGCATATATACACGTATAAAGTGCTTGTCAGCCTTCCGAAGCCCTCACAAAAGAGTCTGTGTTTATCACTCAATGCTCCTCCGGCTGCTGAGGTGAAAACGTCACCACCTACCTACACTTCATAGCTAAGGAAACACCCAGACCCTCGGCAGGGAAGGACCAACACCAAGATCACACTAGGCCTTCTCTTTACACCTCCTGCCCGTCTCATGTACCCCACTGCACCCCATCCCTCCCATATGAGTACGCTGTCGTCTCTAAGCTTGTTGCACCCAAAGGGAAAAGCTCATTATCCTAGTAAACTGGTTTGGCCGGTTACAGAATACTCTGGACTTGGCTTTCCCTCCGGCCCGTTAGTGTTGAAGAGCTTAAAAACACAGGAAAGCAATATACTGGGGCTGTTTTCGGCCTATGTACCGATGTGTGTTCATCCCAGGCACTGACCTTCTGCTGACCCCATACAGAAGCATCATTTAGCCATGTTCTATTCCCTCCCGGCGCCCCCTTAGGGAAGCCAGTGACATTTCACCTTAAGTGTCCCCTGAGCAGGGGCCTCTTCCCGGGCTCCCAGACCCTGCTCAGTCAGAAACCAGGCGCAGCTCAGCTCTCCTGGGACAGCGGCCCAGCCCTGAAAAGGACAGGACAGTTAGGTTTCTCCACGGGTGCTGTGCTGCGTCTCAGGGACCCACAGCACAGGGATCTGGAGGCCGGGACCCCGCGTTGTGAAGTCTTGGCCTGGGAGAACCAAAGCTCCAGACAGAGCTGCGGGAGGCCTTCCTGGCAGCAAAGCAGCCCCCCCACCCTGCATCTGTGAATGGACCCCATTTTAAAGAGGGTTGAGTGTGAGAGAGAGACTGAGGGGTCATTATTTTTCCAGGTAACGACAGCTAACATTAACTGCTCCTAAATAGGCAAGGAAATATTTTTGCCCTGCATTTTTAATGACACATCATTCCTTCCTGGGGCCAAGTGTCACTTACTCCCTGCCAGGGCACAGTGCTGAGGAGCTAGGCAGACACAAATAAGTCATGGCGGACAGGAATACCTGGTCACTCTAGGTGAGGACTTGGAATTAAGTCCCCACCTGGAGGGGGTTTCTGTAAACCTCACCCCAAGGATCTGAGAGACACAGGAGTCCTGGTGGTGGGGGGGGGGGGGGGGGGGGGGAGAGAACGAACCAGTGTTTTTAATGGGCAAGGCATGGCATTAAAAAGTGTTGTTATTCAAGTAAAATGGCCAATGTTTCCTTTCTTTTAAGAGAGACTCTTAAATTCCAATTACTCCGCCCCCGAAGACCAGTTGAGAATAACCCCAACTGGAGGGAATTAATTTCCTTAGGAATTTCACTGTTACAAGATTAATGGAGCCCCCCTGCAGAGAAACAGTAAAACTGTAAGTACAGTAGATTTGCACCTGAAGGATACATATTTTAATTTCTGTTCTCAAGCTGCGATAACATCTTCTGGAGCTCTATAAAAAGCATAAATGAGCACCCGCATGTCTGCTGAGAACTTGCCAACACGGAGCTTCCCGGGAAGAGTCTGCACCTGGCTGGGGACGCCCAGGAGCCTTCAGCTGCAGGGTTCATGCTCTGTCCACACGTGCTGGTGGCCAAGGATCATGATCAGGGCACAGTGAGACCACCCCAGGACGCAGGGCTGGGAAGGGCCCAAACAACACACCTGGAAGGGAGCCCTGACTAGTGGGAGTTGGAGGTGACCAAAATCCAGAGTAGAATCCTTGGACCAGATTCTGCTAAATGGACCCTAGTCCCCCTGCCCCAGCCCTGCCCACTCACCTTGGCATCCTGGCACCACCCTCCTGAGAGACCGCAGGGCCGGATGCAAAAGGTAGAGGGTCTGCATCCTGCCCTCCGGAGCCCTCTGGGGACCTTCACCCTACCGTCCATCAGCTTTGGTGGCCCCAAGAATGGGCCCTGGGGCGGGTGTCTCACAAACCACGTTGAAATATACCAGCAGTTGGGATGCCCCAAATGTCCCCGATAGCCAGGGATTATCCCAATGGAGAAGTAGAAACAGGCTGTCGACCCTTAGGAGCCCAGACCTTGATCTCCGACCGGTCGGCCAATTTTCTGTGTTCCTTTCCCTACTAGAAACTGCTTTTATTGGAAGAACTCTATGTATATGCTGGCTATAAAGGTTGTTTATGCTGTCATAGCTAGATTTTTATTGGTTGTATTTTTGCTGCACTTGCTTGAAAAATAATTATTTTCAAAGAAAAGAAGAATTACATATCCAGTAAACTAAATAAGACTCATGTTTATTAGGGACCTCTGACAGCTCCTCAAACGTGAAAAAAGATTTCAAAGCAGTGAATGGACAATTTATGTGCAAGTTTATTTGTAAAACAGATTTCAAGACATACTTCATCTTGGCTGTGCCAATAAAAATACATTCCATTTCTTTTCAGAAATGTGTGTTATCTGATGGTTCCACAGCAATCCAGTTTCTCCTAAGATACGACTATGCAGGTAAGCATGTACCCAATAACCTAATCTAGAATTGGGATGAAGCTTTTGGGGTTGCTACCCACGAAAAAAATATGAACGTACCTCATAAGGTGCCCTGCAGAAGAAATGTATTTATAAGAAATGTAGTCCACGAATCTTAATCCAATTTATTGCGATCTCCAAAAACACTTTAGCCAGATAATTTTTAAATTAATTTTTAATTCCCTACAATGTATCACCGTCCTGAGAGGTGACAGCCCGTTTTCCATCCCTGGCATAAATCCTAATCTCTCTTCCACCAAGGACCAGACGGGGTGGCCGGAATCGGCTGCAGAACCAGTCTCCGGGCGGTAGGTGGCATTAGCCACCTCCTCAGGCTGGGGAAGGAGCATCCTTTGTTGAGTGGTTTCTTTATTCCACCTAGAGAGGCCAGAATTCAGATTGGCCTCAAATACTGATTCTGAGTCTGTAGAGGCTCTGCTGATCCACCAAATGGGTACTTTTTTCCCCAACCTGCCAACTTCTAGTACCTTCTCCTGCCCTTCTCAGCACTTGACATCCTGTGACATTTACCAAGTCTGAACTGTGCTGTGAAGGCATGTCAGTACGGGGCTGGGGGAAGGGTGGTGGTGAGGACAACTCCGCACGTTGTCACTACACGCACACTCGCACGTGCGTGTTTGTCTACCTGAAGGTCCAGGTCCCGGGGTGTGATCATTGCAGATACAGGACACTTGGTTGGCCACGAGTGTTTGTGACCGCTGTGTGTGTTTCTATGCAGCTGCTCGTTGTCTTGCGTCAACCTTTCACAGGGAGACCGTATTGCGTGCACGCCCATGTGTGACTCTGTCTTCTCTAAGTCCTTTTGGTGCTAATTCTCTGCTCCTGGTTATAATTCCTGCATCGGTTTTGAGGAACTAAGGACACAGATGAACTTGACTTGGTGTCACAAACAAGATCCCTTGTCAATCAGAAGTCATTCTTAAGAGAGCTGAGAAGTTTTAGGGGCGCCCGGGTGGCTCTGTCGGTTGAGCGTCCGGCTTCAGCTCAGGTCACAACCTCACAGTTCACGAGTTTGAGCCCCGCGTCGGGCTCTGTGCTGACAGCTCAGAGCCTGGAGCCTGCCTCAGATTCTGCGTCTTCCTCTCTCTCTGTCCCTCCCCAACTTGTGCTCGCTCTCTCTCTCTCTCTCTCTCTCTCTCAAAATAAACATTAAAAAAAATCTTTAAGAGAGCTGAGAAGTTTTAACCAGGGAAGCACCTTCAGGCTGTGTGGCCCCAACAGCTCACGTCTCAACAGGGACCCTTACAGACCCTGGCTCTCCATCCATGTTGTCTCATTTGAATGCATGGGCCTTTGTCCCCCTGACCTTGGCGCCCTCTCACAGTCTGCTCTGGCATGGAGAGGTCGCCACACGGAGTGGACACCTGGGGTGTCCAATAGGCACTATGAGTGAAGCTGGCCCTTCCTGTCTGTGGAAGGGATTCAGGGCACAGAGGTCTGGGAAACACTGCAAACACACACATTCCTTAGAGACACAGCTCAGCGACCCACCGCTAACAGCCAATCATCGGTTCTCGGTGCACAGCAGAGGCCATCCCAACCCGGGAAGCTGACTGGTTCGACTTTGGTTAAATCAATGACCACAGTGGTCTTACACTTGCCTAAATTCCTCGAAAGTCCGCCACACCCACAACAGCTTCCTGCACAGGGGCAGGACTAAGGTAGGCCAGGATTTTTATTTTAATCCTCTGGAATCTGTCTTCTTGAACCTTTTCCAGAGTTGCTGTGTGAACGTTGGCCCAGCGCCACGGCGCCCCCGCTGGAGTCCAGTGGGCAGGATAGGGCAAAATGCATGACGTTCAAGGCACCTCTACTCAGCCAGCTCGGGAGCCTCTGTGCCCGTTCCCAGTAGCTGCCCTCCAGGAAGTTCAGGGGCAATGTCAGGGATTTGGCAAAATACTAACTCTTGGTGCTGGGAACAAATTTGGATCTGCTTCAAATCCAGAAAGGATTCTTAGTTCAGATGGTCTCCAAACTGGCTCACTCATTTTGGGTTTTCATGGTTGGGGCGGTTTTCCTGTAAAACAGCTGCTGCCTTCAAATTCCTTGCTCTGGGGGCACCTGGGTGGCTCAGTGGGTTAAGTATCCAACTTCAGCTCAGGTCATGCACGATCTTGCGGTTGGTGGGTTCGAGTCCTGAGTTGGGCTTTGTGCTGACAGCTCAGAGCCTGGAATCTGCTTCAGATTCTGTGTGTCTGTCTCTGCCCCTCTTTCACTTGCATTGTCTCTCTCTCTCTCTCTCTCTCTCTTTCTCTCTTTCTCTCTTTCTCTCAAAAATAAACATTAAGGAAAAAAATTCCTTCCTCCAGAACCAAACAAACAAAAAAGAAAGGAAAAAAAAGAGCAAACCACTGATTTTTTTTTAAGTTTATTTATTTATTTTGACAGAGAGAGAGGAAGAGAGCACAGGGAGAGGCAGAAAGAGAGAATCCTAAGCAGACTCCACACTGTCAGCACAGAGCCCAACATGGGGCTCGAACCCATGAACCATAAGATCATGGTCTGAGCTGAAATCAAGGGTCAGATGCTTCACTGACCAAGCCCCCCAAGGTGTCTGGCAAACCGCTGATTTTTAAATGATGCCTGGGTCCTATTGCTCTGTAGCATGTATATAAAATAAATAAGTCACTATTTCACATTCTCATGATAAAGTAGCTGAAGTTTAGACCTCCATGGATGTGTCCCTTCCATCAGAGTAAAGCAAAACTTGGTGGTAACTCCATTATTAGCCTACGTTTAAGTTAGTATCTATTATTCACTCATTCATATGAAATACGCCTTATTGTAATCGAAAGAAGTATCTCACTTAAAAATGTCAATGCTAACATTCCCTTTTGACTTTCCAACCATTCTTTCTTTCCTCAGTTCAATGAGTAGTCGGAGATGGAGGGGAAGAGTCTCCTTCCTATGTGAAGAGGCAAATGTGTGGGACCCTGGAAGGGTCTGAGGGAGAGGGTGGGTCCCACAGACCCCACAGGAAGGCTCTGGCAGGTGCCGAGCCCAGCAGGTGGGGCTGGATCGCCCCAGGGCCTGTGGTGGGAGAGGCAAAGAGCCTCCTGGTTCAGCGAGGTCTCCACCAGCCAGCAGCCCAAGCCCCTCCGTGTGGGAAGCCCGGCTGGGCCCCCGTTCCATCCTGCTGTGTTTTACTCCTATCGTCCTGGACCCTCCCGCCTTCTCACCAGCCTGGCACGGACCAGGAGGGATGCTTTCCACTGTTTGGATGAAATCCTAATTTTCTAGCTTTCCATGCATTTTTGGTCCCTGAATCACAAGCAGTGACTGGTCCCCTCTTCATGATGCACAGTGGGTTTCCGGCCACTCACTTTTCTCCCCGCTTGAATCATCCTTCCTCACCCAGGACCGAGTTTTTATTGACCGTCCCTATATTTACCCTGCAGAAATATGTCCTTTTATGATGGGGCATAAATATGAAATGGCAGTGTTCTGGGACACCTGGCCACTGACACGGCAGAAGGAAGCCAGATTCCCGAAGACTCCCCAGGCCTGATCATATCCTTAGAGAGAATGTTCTAAGGGCTGGCTGCACAAATCTTTAACACTATTTAGCAGTCTCTTTGGAGGGGGTTTGTCTCTTCTTTACCTGAGATGTAGTATATGAGCTTGCACATCTTTGCTTTTCTTTTATAATTTCAAATTATATATAGTCAGGAAATATTGCGTTCACTGGCAATCAATTTATTTTGATTGATAAAAAGGGGTTAATAAAACCCCCCTTAGAAATAACAAGAAGGGAAACAGTAATATATCTTTCGTGGTGGCTTCTTTGGCGGTGCATAAAGAGAGCAAGGTTCTTTACTTCTCCCCGATAAGTCTTCTCCTTTATTTTCTATACCTAGTGAGTCATTTATAATCCTTATTATTTCCAACCCACACACAGCCATATTTCCACATGCAGGGGTCCTCCTTACTATGTTGTGAGAGCCGAGAGGCCCAAACACCCTATCATTTATATGAAAATACATGCCAAAAATGGATTATCAAACATAACCAATGTGACTTCATACACTTGCAAATAAAAAAAATTTAGGATGAAATATAAAACATTGTGCTAAAATCTCAATCTATTGTTGAAAACACAGCATAGCATAGAAAGTACACCTGTGTCTGGCATTTGACAAATACTACCGAGTGATTAGAAGCAGAGAGAGGTCAGAAGGAGACCCAATTAATCCCTCCATTCAAACATAAAGCTATTATTGATTTTAGGCGGCACAGTTGTGGTTTATTAATATTTTTATTTATTTACGGCGCCTGTGAAGAAAATGCAAAACGATGAACCATGAAAAGCTTGCCTTCTGTATGTAACAAATGTTTACGCAGACGTTATGGGATGGGTTGGGGCACGCACATTGTGTGCTATGTCATCTCATGTATATCTCTAATTTGTACTGGTCACAAAGTCTTTCAGTATTTTTTAAAAATTTTTTGTAATGTTTATTTATTTTTGACAGAGAGAGAGAGAGAGAGAGAGAGAGACAGAGCATGAGTGGGGGAGGGGCAGAGAGAGAGGGAGACACAGAATCCGAAGCAGGCTCTGGGCTCCGAGCTGTCAGCACAGAGCCCAACGCGGGGCTCGAACTCGGGAACCTTGAGATTATGACCTGAGCCGAAGTCGGACGCTCAACCAACTGAGCCACCCAGGCGCCCCCAAAGTCTTTCAGTATTAAATAATCATCTACTGCTGATCATTCCCAAAGAGTACACTTACAGTGTCAGGAAATAATGTAGGGAGCTGGCTTAGATCAGAGACATCTCCACGGAGAGATAGCATTTTGAAAGGTGAAACGTGCTGGGCTATGTTTGGCCTCAACGAACTCTTCCTGGAGCATTATCAAGATCGCATGTAGAAAAATCTTATACCACCTCTTTCCATAAAGGAAAATATAGCCCGGACTAAAATGGCATTGAACAAACCGTGACCCTCGGGGAAACAAACGTCTCCCTTCTAGAGAGAGACGTGTGTGTGCCTCAGATTCAGATCCTCTGGGGATGAAGCAGTCTGTCCGCAGGGCGAGGGCCTCACAAGCTGCTGAAGACCAAGGCTAACGGTGCGAGCCCAGAGATAGCAGAGCTTACGTTCCCACTCACCAGCCCGGCGAGAAGAGAGGTCCTTACAGCTGGCGCCCAGAGGCCAGAGGGCAGGGCGCCCTCCTGAAGGCCCCCCAGGCTGTGGCTGGAGCCGCTGCCTCACAGATAACGGTGCTGCACTCATTCATTCACTGGCCTCGCGCTGAGTGCCCGCCCTGGGCCCTGCCCGTGCTGGGAGCTGGGGACACAGATAAACATGCTCACGGAGCTTCCAGGGAGTGGCAGGCCGGACCCTGCGTTCATGGACCACAGACCTACTCCCACTCAGAGAACCTTCCACGTTCCAGGCAACGGAATGTTTTGGAATGAGTGAGTGGGCAGGCAAGCGAGCCTCAGTTTCCCCATCAGCGCGTGAAGCGCTGCCCTTCCAGTCCTGACTTGGCGCTGTGTCTGAAGGTGGTCTCACTTGTCGGCTGGCTTCTCGTCACGACGGAAAGGAAAGCACTGTGCCGAGGCTTTCGTAGGCAGCACACGTTCCACGTTAACTCGCCAATAAAGGGCATGCGTCGTATGCCAGCTCGATGCAGAAAACATTGGAGTCGGGGTCCCCTGGCACAGGTTACTTGGCCAGTCCAGACGGGCCCACGTGGGAAGATACAGCATGACAGACAGAGGGTGGCTCCTGTGGAGGACCGCAGGGCCATCAGAGCACGGAAGGGAGGTCCCATGGGCGAGCTGGACGTTGGCTGGACCTTGAGCCCCGAGGTGAAAGAGAGAGGTGGGAAGAGAGAGGCCAGACAGGCACAGGGCTCCTGGTCAGGGAAGGCAGCGGGCGGACACAGGCAGCTAGGTGAGGCCGTACCCAGGGAGGCAGAGACGGGCCGGTTCTCAGGGAGGAGAAGGCCCTCGACCGCCCACTCCTGGGCAGGAGCCACTTCCGGCACAGAGGGCAGTGTGCAGGATAGACTACTCGTGCCGGCGCACGACAGACGGTCACCTCTCGAGGGACGATGCCGGTTCCGCGCTTTCCAGCGGGGCGCCTGCAAACTCGGCCTGTGAGACGAAGGCCCTTGGGGCCAATGGCAGACCTGAGCTGTTGCTGGTGTTTGTTTGCTGGGGTGAGCAAACTTGCCCGGTTTCCAGCAACACCTGCAGCCTAATCGGGAGGCTCTCCACAGGCAGGAAGGGCTACAGGGCAGCAAAAGTGGTGAGAGGTCCCATCGGAGCTGTGAGGGAATTCGGGTCGGCCAGCCGGTCCTCCCGCAGCCCTGGGCTCCACAGGTAAGGCCTCTGAGCCTGTTTCTGGTATCTGAACACAAAGACACCTCTGCCGTGGCTTCACTGACACCAGGGACGCGAAGCTGACGGCTCCAGCTCCGACGCCTGATGGACGGCAGGCCCAGTCCCAGCCAGTGGGGAACCAGCCCTCGGTGGGGCCTACGGGACGTCGGTTGGCAAGAAGGAAAACTGACCCCTGAGCTGAGTGTCCTGGAGGACTGGAGTCAGGCCACGGCTGAGGTGCGTGTAGATGGCTGCTCTAGGTCAGCGGGTCAGCTTGGCCTCTCTGAGGAGGGGCGGGACCGCCAACATCTGAACAAGAAGAAGCAAGCTGTTGCAGAGCAGGGGGAAGTGTTTCCAGGCAAAGATGATGACCCTTATCACTATGATAGTGTCTGAAAGCTGAGAATTTCAAAGAAAGAAAGGTATCCTTATGCTTGTGCCCAAAGAAAGTGCTGAGAATTTCTTTCAATAAGAGGGCAAGAAGGAAAAGAAGGGGCATTCATTAAACACCTACTGTGTGCCAGTCTCTGGACTGGAGGTTGTGGATGTATTGTCTCTTTCGCATCCCAACAAGAAGAGGTAGCAAGTTTTAAAAGAAGTCGTTGGAGAGTGAAAGGGGGGTGTTTAAGTTCATGAAAAACTACTCATAGCTTTGCAAAAGTTGAACAGAACTGTCACTCATCCCCCTCCCTACAACACACGTGCGATCTCCCTTGACCGGGCTGAACTGTACATGGTTTCCGAGGCCATCTGCAGGCTACTCTTTGAAGCTCCCTCTTTCCTGGAAGGCAGGTGACAGGAGCAGGCTATTTCATTCCTATTGTACAGATGAGGAAACTGAGGCTTAGAAATGAATGCTTGCCCCAGTGAACATCACTAGTTAGGTTTGACAGCCATATGCCAACTGAACCTCCAGAAACCGCCTGGACTCCGAATGGTCCAGGGCTCAGATGGGGACAGACTAGAGATGGTCGGGCAGCTACAGTGACCGAGTACCGCACGTCAGGCTCGCCACGGTACAGACGGTATCTCGTGGAAGACGCACAGGACCGCGCCGAGGCAGACATCGCTATTAACACCCCGAACTTCTACACTGAGAGGGGCAGGGGGTGAGAGGTTAAAGCAGCTCGCTTGGGAGCTGGACATCGGCAGGGTGGAACCGGACCTCAGGTCACCTGAGAGCCGTTTCCCTGGAAGGTGGTGTGCAAGGGATGGTAAATGGTGTGCAGGGAAATGCTTTTCTTTTAATATTTAATGTATTCATTTATTTGTGGTAAATAATTAATATTTATTGTGGTAAAATATACGTAAAATTCACCATGTTAAACATTTTTTTCTTATTAAAGACTTCTTGGCATTTTATTTTATTTATTTGTTTATTTATTTATTTCTGTCTTACCTTTTTTTTTAGTTTAAATTCAAGTTCATTAACATACCGTGTAGCATTGGCTTCAGGAGTAGAGCCCAGTGATTCATTCATCTCTTACATATGACACCCAGGGCTCATCCCAACAAGTGCCCTCCTTAATGCCCATCACCCATCTAGCCCATCCCCCCCACCACTTCCCCTCCAGCAACCCTCAGTTTGTTCTCTGTGTTTAAGAGTCTCTTACGGTTTGCCTCCCTCTCTGTTTTTATCTTATTCTTTCCTTCTCTTCCCCTATGTTCACCTGTTTTGTCTCTCACATTCCACATGTGAGTGAAATCATGTATTTGTCTTTCTCTGATTGACTTATTTCGCTTAGCATAATACACTCTAGTTCCATCCACATTGTTGCAAATGGCAAGATTTCATTCTTTTTGATTGCCAAGTTATACTCCATTGTATATACGTACCACATCTTCTTTACCTATTCATCAGTCGATGGACATTTGGGCTCTTTTCCATACTTTTCCATACTTCCAGACTATTGTTGATAGCACTGCTATAAACACTGGGGTGCATGTGCCCCTTTGAATCAGCATTTTTGTATCCTTTGGATAAATACCTAGTAGTGCCATTGCTGGGTCATAGGGTAATTCATTTTGAACATTTTTAAGTGTAGAGTTCAATGGTATTAAGTGACCATCACCACCATCCATGTCTGGAACTCTTCACGCCTTCCCAAAGTGAAAGTCTATACCCATGAGACACTAACTCCCCATTCTCCTCCCCAGCCCCTGGAAACCACCATTCTATCTGTCTCTAGGAGTTTGATTTTTCCAGTATTTCATGTAACTGGAATTATACTTTATCCTTTTGTGACTGCCTTATTTCATTTCACATAACGCCCTCAGGGTTCCATGTCGTAGCTGGCGTCGGAGTTTCTTTCCTTAAGGCAGAATGATATTCCACCGTATGGATGGACCACATTTTATTTATCCATTCATCTGTCTGTGAACACTTAGATTCTTTCCATCTTTTGGCTGCTGTGTCTAGTGTGCAATGAACATGGGCATTCGAGCTCCATGCTTTCAGTTATTTTGTGTTACACACCCACAAGTAGGGTTGTGGATCATAATTTTATTCTTAATTTTTTGAGGAAATGCCATACTGTTTTTAATAGTGCCGCACCATTTTGTAGTCTCCCCAGCAACGCTCAAGTGTCCTAACTTCTCCACATTCTGGTCAACACTTGTTTTCTTGTAATGCACCTCCTAATGGACGTGAGATGGCATCTCAATGTGGATTTGATTTGTATTTCCCTAATGAGTAGTTGATGTTGTGCATCGTTTCATGTGGTTATTGGCTGTTTGGAATCATCTTTGGAGAGATGTCTATTCAAGTCCTTTGTCCATTTTTTAATCAGGTTCTTTCCCTGATGTTGAGTTGTAGACATTCTTTATGTAGTCTAGGTATTAGCTCCTTATCAGAGACGTGATTTACAAATATTTAGTCCATTTTTTGGGTTGCCTTATCACTGTATTAATAGTGTTATTTGATGCACGTAAGTTTTTAATTTTGATGTAGTCCAATTTATCCACTTTTGTTGTTGCTGTTGACTATGCTTTTGATGTCATATGCAAGAATCCAACGTCCTGAGAATTTTCCAGTTTTTTTTCCTAATAACTAATGTATTTGTTTTAACATACTGAAATAATAAGTACTATAAATATCATTTAACAGATATCATATTATTTTTAGAGTTTGAAAAATATATGATATTAATTTAAATAAACTAAGTAGTAGCAGAGTTTTGTATACATCGTAATTGTATCCAATTGACTGTTGTTTGGTAACTAGCGTATCACACTAAATTGCAATGTATTAAATATACCTATCGCTGTACATCGTGTTAAAGAAAAAAAAATGCATGACACTTGACATGAGTGGTAAGGCAGACTTTATTCAGGGGGTCCATTGTGACAGATATAGAGACTATTATCACGGGGTTTTGCAGTAGGAGAGGAAGAGTGGGATTAACTCCCAACACAAAGAAGAGTGGGAATTCATAGCCTAGGAGTGTGATACGGGTAGGGGGAGGTCAGTGGGTGAAAAATCCTAGAAGGAAACATCTGGGGTGAGGGACAATTCTTTCTAAATCAACCCAACAGGATTCTTGCTGAAGGCAGGCCGGGGTGATCAGACATCACCTGGGGGAATGTGGGGAATGAGGAACCCCATCAGACATTGAGGCTGAAAAGAGAGCAAGGGTGGGAGACTCTTGCTAAACCTGGACAATGCAGAGACTAACATGGAAACCCCAGAGTCAGGGACTAGTTGAGAAGAGTTCAGGGGAGCCTGGGTAGAGTTTGGTCAAGGAGAATAGCTGTCACCAGCCTGTGGGCTAAGCGTTCCCCCATTACTCAATGGTTGGTTCAAGTGCCTGAAAGAGCAGCCCCAAGTCCAAAGGCCAGTGATACTGACACTGGACCACACAGCACATCATTTAAGGTAAACTGCAAGGCCAAAAAACCACAAAGTTTTTAAAGTAGGGGCAGTAGTACAGGTTCTCGATAGCACCTTATTTTCAACTCTGAAATCCAACAGTTCTAAAAATCAGTTCTTCCTAAGTTTCAAGCAAACACATTTGAACGGATATGAGACTATTTAAAGCAGTTATATGTCCCACTTAAGGTGAATGTTTCTGAACATTCACACATTTTGCCACATAAATATTATGTCTGATCATAGGGTGTTGTCCCAGGCCCTACTGAAGGCGTTTCATACTAGATATGTAATATATATATATATATATATAGCGCTTCAAAAACAAAAAAATCCTAAAGATTTTGAATTCCAAAACACAGCCAGCCCCAAAGTCCCACCCCGAACTTTATTGAGATATAACTGGCATAGGACATCGTACAACTGGAATGATTTGACATGTTTACATTGCAAAACGATTACCATAAGATCGGTTAGCACATTTATCACCTTACACAGTTTGTTTATTTGTTTTATGGTGAGAACTTTCAACATGGAGTCTCTTAACAACTTTCAAATATACAGTATTGTTAACTTTCGCTCACAACTGTTAAGTCCAGGGTTTTGATATAGGATTGTCAACTAGGAGCAGGAGTGTTAGTATAGGAAGACTAGTAATAGTAATATACCATTTATTGAGTAGTTTGTGTCAGTCGTTGTTCTAAGTACATTATATGTATACACCTCACTTAATCTTCATAATGCCCTGATTCATCATTATCTTAAATAAATAACAAAAATGATATAGATTAGCTACCTAGCTTGCTGAAGATCATGCAGCCAGACGCCCAACGGAGTGGAGGAGTCACGCATTTCACCTTAACGGGTAAGAACCAGGCTTTGCAACAAAAAAGATGCCTTTGCCTGCAGCAGAATGGTAAACTCAGCCCTCAAATAATTGAAATGCAACAAAAAGCCCGGAGGCTGGCAGGCATGTAGTTGTGGATTGGTGCGGAACTCAAGGCGTTTCGGCCTAGGTGCTGTCGCACTTTTCACCAGGTTTTCCGCCAGCCGCCCCTCATGGTGGCAGGAAGGTTGCAGCAGCTCCGGGAAGCTCACGCTTCGGCGGGGAACGACCGCAACAATAGCTGAAAAGAACGCAGCCCCCGCCCATCCATCCATTTACCACAGACGGGAAACTCTGTCCCGGAGCCCCGCCCTCGCAGACCTAGTTTACTGCCACTGCGCAGAGCTCCGGCCCTGCCCACCGCTAGCAGATACCCGGCAGAGGCCCGGCTCGGACACGTGTTACTTAATCAGAGTACGGGGCTGGGCGCCTCGGCCTTTACGGGGGCTGCCAGCTCCCCTAGGGTGCGAGCGCAGAGGGCAGCCGGCGCGGCCCGCCAGGCCCCCGTTCCTCCTCTGCACAGCCCGCAGAGAAGCTCCCCGCCCAGGGCCACACCCGGGCGGGCGATCACCGTACCGCCCCCAGCCACGCCCGCCCGGAAGTGAGGCCCCCTTCCCGAGACTACAGCTCCCAGACACACCCTCCAGGGCAGCTCGCCCACGCGGATTGGCTCGCTGCGCCATCCATCAACCGACCAGCCACAGGAAGACGGTTGCCGACGGCGCTCGATGACCAATCACAAGAGCGAGGAGGAGGGAGCTCCCCCTGCCGATCCGCCACCAGCAGTCGAAGCCTGGCAGGACCCTGAAGGAGTAAGGTCTTCGGAGTCCCACAGTCGATTCAGTGACTGGAGAAGTGACAGGCTGGCCCTCTGTGCGAAATGACAACCCTGGGCGGAAGTCCCCTTTTGCCCAGAAGACTCTGGTCTCCGCTACTCCTGTCTGCTGCCCTCGCGAAGCAAGGCCCAGCCGTCTTCGCGGCGCCCCGCCCCCCGTCTCTCATTGGCGCCCTCGGGGCACGTGGGGGGGGGGGCAAAGAGGCGTGGATGCAGTGGCTGGGGCGGGCGGCCGGAGTCCGTAGGTCATGAGAGGCCCGTGGACTCGGGGTTGGGGCCGCAGGGATACCATGGTGCCGGTCCCGTGGCGACGGCGGAGGCCGGAGGAACTGCAGGTTCCGGGGGACGCGGTGAGCCCCCCCGGGGCCTGGGCGTTAGGAACGGGTTGGCGGAGCCCCCGGGCGGGCCCACTGGGCTTCGTGTCTCCCCGCGGGCCGGCCCGGGAGGAAATCTAGCCGGACTAGCGCTGGCGCCCTCCTGCCAAGGTGGGCGGACCGGGGGCGAGGCCGCGACTCTGGCACTCCGCCTCCCCGCGGCCGCGCCTGCGCAGAGATGCGGGGCCCCGGACCCTGGGTCCCTCTCAGGAGCGCGGGCTCCCTGTGCGGCCTGGCAGACTCGGTGGACTCGGGGTGAGGGTCAGGTGGCGCCCCGCGGTCTGCTCGCTGCTGCTCCTGAGTCAGGCCTCCGCGTGCAGGCGCTGGGCTGGGTGTGGTGGGGCTGCCAGGTGAGCAGACACACCTGGATTGAGCACTTTGACCCGAGGGAGCAGGGTCAGGTGACGTGACTGGTGATAACAGCCCTGATCGAGATCCGCGGGTGGGTAATCGGGCCTGCACGAGACTGGAAGGGGAACAGGATAGGAGGCAGGGGATTGCTTAGCCTTTTAGGGAACTGGAAGTCAAGTACCGTCGGATTGGAACGTTAAGGCAGAGCCCCTGAGCAGCGCCCCGTGACTTCCACCTCCGCTTGCGAACTGGCTGGTCTCACCCCGCCTGCTTTATTTCATGGTTCCTTGCTAAGAGCACCAACGAGCAGCCAACATACCCAGCACCTGAAGTGTTCTGTGTCTTCTGGACCCACAGGCTTACTGAGCACGGGATCTGTCTCCCGAGTTCATGCAGGCACAGTTTTCTGGCATGATTTTACAGCATAACGAGTGCCTAGTTTCCTTCCCTGCATGTGTTTCCTCACCCACCACTGCCTGGCCACGAAGCCAGTGTCACTTAACACCCTGTCACAGAAGCACACTACTTCCAGGGACCGTGTTACTAGGGCACAGATTAAGCTTCTGTAACTGAAGGTTTCAAACCACATTGGTTCCAACGAGGTGGAAGCTTGATCCTGCTGTCCATAATGTATAGAGGTGAGCAGACCGGGGGGACCCTAAATACAGGGTGGGGCTGGTGCTACCCAGATCAAAGACATCCAGGGACCCAGGTTCCTCCCGTCACCTGCTTCCTGCATTCCCTGGTGGTGTCCTTTTACGTGAGGTCAACACCAGGTCATCACTACACTGCTCACCTTGCGTATGGTGGGAAGTAAATGTAGAGTGACATGATCATACTGACATTTTAAGAGCCTATTCTGGGGACTCTGGGGAAAATGAAAGGGATGGTGATCAGAGCTAAGGAGGGGGGCAAGGGGCGTATAAATTACGAGAGGTTACAAGTTTGGACAGTGAATGTAGACAGAGGGCTCTGTGTATCGGAGGAAGAACGGACTAGTCTTGCTGGTGGAGTGGACGTGGAAGGTCATGGGAGAGGAGGAGCCCAGGATGGCTCCCAGGGCTGTGACTTGAGCACCTGGCTGGGCAATGGTGCTCTTACGGGAGAAGATTGGTGTGGAGCTGCAGGAGAACACCGGCTCTGGTTTTGTCACTGCGTTTTCCGCTTTGGGCACGTTTGTCACAGGTAGTGCTCGTCATTGAGCACTTAGCAGGTGGGTTGTCTGAATCTCACAGCAACCTGTTTTTATTCCCATATTACAAATGAAGAAACGGAGGCACAGGGAGGTTAATCAGCTGGTCTGAGGATACACAGCTAGCGGTGGACGTAGGTCTTTGACCCCACCGCCTGCCTCCAGAGCCTATCGTCTTAGTCACAGCCTAAGACGTCTGTAGCCTCCCATGTGGGGCTTGCAACCAAGCCCTGAATTGGCCATACAGAGATGAAAGGTGTGATGCCACAGGCTGTCAGGGACCAGGCACTGGAGGTCATTATTGATCAGAGAGAACGAGAAAGGCTTACAGGAGAAACTTGGAATGATCTTGCAGATTGCGATGCTGAAATTAAGTGCCCAGCTGGAGGCTGCAATACTTCCTGTTACCAAGGATTGGTGACTTGGGTGTCTTATTGCCATGGTGTGTGTGGACTCTTAATTTGATAAAGTTCTTATTCGTATTGTATTGTGCCTCAGTCGTTGATCCAATAATTCAGATTGAGTCCTTGTCCCAAGTTTTCCATTCTCTTTTCTCTCACTCTCTCTCTCACACACACGCCCCCCACCCCCCCCGGCCTCCTCAGAGTTTGGTTACGTGCAAAGAGCAACTCGTGTCCTACCTCTGTTCACAGACTAGTGGGTCTACACCCTGTGCGTTGTAACCACCAGTGGAGCTGTAGAAACCCCTGCAGCTGCCGGGACCCATGTCTGTAATAGCTCCACAAGTGTTCTCCGGCGGAGCCACAGGTGCCTCCCGTAACCCCCTGGGTGTCCAGATTGTGGGAAGCTCGCCCAGTGTGGTGCCACATGTAGCCATGGACGATGAGTAGGGTTCATCATTCCTGTTAGGGTGCCTGCTGAACAGCAAGCACTATTGTGGGCTCTGCGGAAAGGAAAGAGAAGTGAAATCCTGGCGAGATTGACCCTGAGACTTGGAGGCATCCAGCGCTTGGCTGCTTCAGCCCCCCTGCCCCCCGCACCCTCACCACCCTACATGTTCGGGAAGAAGAGGGTGTGCCCAGAACGCCCACCTTCATGCATACTCAGCCTTTACTGTCCGTGAAGGTGCTCCTTCCTGACGACCTCTGTAAAAATTCTCCAGGGAAGCGACACCCGAGGTGTCTGGGCTCACCCTCCAATTGGTATCTTTTCTAGCTTCCTCTCGGTTGATCCAGGATCCCATTTTCCAGCTTATCCTGGGATTAGTGACCATTTCCTCTAATGTATTTTCATTCTTTATCAGTGACCCGTAGAAATAACGTATCAGGATGCAAAAATTAATTGGCTATTGACCGTTTTTTTATCACTAGTTTTTTTCTTTAAAAATTTTTACCTTTATATTTCTTTGTTGATATGTATTTTTTAAAATTGAAGTATAGGGGCTCCTGGGTGGCTCAGTCGGTTAAGTGTCTGATTTCGGCTCAGGTCATGATCTCATGGTTTGTGGGTTTGAGTCCCGTGTCGGGCTCTGTGCTGTGTGCTGACAGCTCAGAGCCTGGAGCCTGCTTCAGCTTCTGTGTCTCCCTCTCTCTCTCTCTCTCTCTCTGCCCCTCCCTCACTCGCGCTCTTTGTCTCGAAAATAAACATTAAAAAAAATAAAGTAAGAAAGTAAAATTGAAGAATGCTGTATATACAGTGATCGTTTCAGGGATGCACTGTAATAATTCCACAGTTGTATTACATTACTCTGCGCTCGTCATGATTACTGTACTCTTGATCCCCTTGAATTCACCCATCCCCCCACCCGCCCACCTCCCTTGTGGCAATCACTGGTGTTCTCTGTGTTTGAGTCTTTTTTTGTTTGTTTTTGTTTCTTCTATTTCTTAAATTCCACTTCTGCTTGAAAGCATATGTTATTTGTCTTTTTCTGACCGACCTATTTCACTTAGTGTAATAACCTCTAAATCCATCTGCGTGGCAAATGGCAAGACCTCATTCTTCTTTATGGTTGAGTAATATTCTGCTGTATGTATATACCACATCTTTATCCATTCATCTGTTGATGGACACTTGGGCTGTTTCCATACTTTGGCTATTGTAGATAATGCTGCAATAAACACAGGGTGCAAATATCTTTTTGAATTAGTGTTTTTCTTGAGGTAAATAGCCAGTTGTGGAATTACTGGATCATATGCTAATTCTATATTAATTTTTTTGAGTAACCTCTATACTGTTTTTCACAGTGGCTGCACCAGTTTGCATTCCCACTAACAGTGCATGAGTTTCTTTTTCTCCACATCCTCACCATCGCCTGTTATTTCTTGTGTTTTTTAGTTTCACCATTCTGCTGATTAATGATATTAAGCATCTTTTCATGTGTCTGTTGGCCATCTGAATGTCCTCTTTGGAAAAATGTCTATTCATGTCCTTCCCATCTTCATCGGATTATTTGGGTGTCTTGGTGTTGAGTTGTATGAGTTCTTTATGTATTTTGGATATTAATCCCTTTTTTTCTTTTTACTTACTTATTCATTTACATCCAAGTTAGTTAGCATATAGTGCTATAATGACTTCAGAAGTAGATTTCCAGTGATTCATCCCCTACGTATAACACTCAGTGCTCATCCCAACAAGTGTCCTCCCTAATCCCCCTTACCTATTTAGCCCATCCCTTCACCCATGATATTAACCCCTTATGTATCATTTGCCAATATCTTCTCCCATTCCATTCAATAGGTTGCCTTTTTGTTTTTATTGGTAGTTTGCTATGTAAAGCTTTTACTTTTGATGCAGTCCCAATAGGTTATTTTTGTTTTTGAGACCTATCGAGAAAAATGTTGCTATGGCCGATGTCAGAAGAAATTACTGCCGGTGTTTTCTTCTAGGATTTTTATGGCTTCAGGTCTCACATTTAGGTCTTTAATCCATTTAGAGTTTATTTTTGTGTATGGTGTAAGTAAGGGGTCCAGTTTCATTGTTCTGCATGTAGCTACTGGTTTTCCCAACCTTTTGTGGAAAAGGCTCTCTTTTCCCATTGCATATTCTTGCCTCCTTGCTCATAGATTGATTGACCATATAACTGGTTTTGTTTCTGGGCTCTTTATTCTGTTCCATTGACCTATGTGTCTGTTTTGGTGCCAGTACCATGCTGTTTTGATTACTACAGCTTTGTAGAATATCTTGAAGTCAGGGATTGTGATACCTCCAGCTTTGTTCTTTCTCAAGATTGTTTTGGCTCATTGGAGTCTTTTGTGGTTCCATCCAAATTTTAATATTATTTGTTTCTAGTTCTGTGAAAGTGTTGTTGGCATTTTGGCCAGGATTGCATTAAATTTGTAGATTGCTCTGGGTAGTACAGACGTTTTAATGATACTGGTTCTTCTGGTCCAGGAGCTTAGAATATCTTTACATTTATTTGTGTCCTCTTTAATTTCTTTCATCAATGTTTCATGGTTTTCAGAGTACAGGTCTTTCACCTCTTTGCTTAAATTTATCCTTAGATATTTTGTTATTCTTGGTCCAATTATAAATGGGATTGTTTTCTGGGGCGCCTGGATTGCTCAGTTGGTCGAGCGTCCAACTTCAGCTCAGGTGTAATCTCATGGTTGGTGAGTTGGAGCCCCATATCTGGCTTGCTGCTGGCCGCACAGAGCCTGCTCCGGGTGCTCTGTCCCTCTCTCTCTTGGCCCCTCCCCGACTTGGGCTTGTTCTGTCTCTCAAAAATAAACATTAAAAAAATACATTGGATTGTTTTCATAATTTCTCTCTCTGCTACTTCATTGTTAGTGTAGAAGTGCAGCAGATTTTATTAATTTTGTATCCTGACACTTTACTGAATTCATTTGTCAGTTCTAGTAGTTTTTTGGTGGAGTCTTTAGGGTTTTCTATATATAGTGTCATGTCATCTGCAAATTGTTGAAATTTTACTTCTTCCTTAACAGTTTGGATGCCTTTTATTTCTTTTTGTTGTCTGATTGCTGTGGCTAGGACTTCCAATACACTGTTGAGTAAAATTGGCGAGAGTGGACATCCCTGTCTTATTCCTGATCTCAGAGGAAGAACTTAGTTTTTCACCACTGAGGATGATGTTAGCTGTGGGTTTTTCATTTGTGGCCTTTATTATGTTGAGGTATGTTCCCTTTAAACCTACTTTGTTGAGAGTTTTGTCATGAATGGATGTTGTACTTTGTCAAGTGCTTTTTCTGCATCTGTTGAGATGATCATATGGTTTTTATCCATTCTCTTGTTAATGTGATAAATCATTTTGATTGATTTATGAATATTGAACCACCCTAGATCCCTAGAGTAAATCTCACTTGATTGAGATGAATGATTTTTTTTTTAATTTTTTTTAACATTTATTTATTTTTGAGACAGAGAGCATGAACAGGGGAGGGTCAGAGAAAGAGGGAGACACAGAATCTGAAACAGGCTCCAGGCTCTGGGCTGTCAGCACAGAGCCCGACGCGGGGCTCGAACCCACGGACCACGAGATCATGACCTGAGCCGAAGTCGGACGCTTAACCGACTGAGCCACCCAGGCGCCCCTGAATGATTTTTTAAATGTACTGTTAGATTTGGTTTAAATACTATTATTGGACTATAACAATGGCACATATTTAAGTGTACAGTTTGACTTTTTGGCTTTTGTAAATAATGTTTTTATGAGCATCCAAGTGCAAGTTTTTGTAAGGACATATATTTTCCTTTCTCTTGGGCATAAACCTAGTTGTGGGATTTCTGGGTCATGTGGTAACTTTTTTTTTTTAATTAAAAAAATTTTTTAATGTTTATTCATTCTTGAGAGAGAGACAGAGAAAGAGAGAGAAAGCAGGGGAGGGGCAGAGAGAGAAGGAGACACAGAATCTGAAGCGAGAGGGAGACACAGAATACGAAGCAGGCTCCAGGCTCCAAGCTGTCAGCACAGAGCCCAATGTGGGGCTCGAACCCATGAACTGTGAGATCGTGACCTGACCTGAAGTCGGACGCGTAACTGACTGAGCCACCCAGGTGCCCCTGTGCTAACTATCTTTAGCCATTGGAGGAACTGCTAGATTGTTTTCCAAAGTAGCTATGCTATTTTACATTCCCAGCAGCATTGTTCGAGAGTTCTGGTTTCTCCACATCTTTCCAACACTTGCTATTTGTCTTTTTAACTGTAGCCATCCTAAGTGGATGGGAAGTGCCATCTCTGTGGTTTTGACTTGCATTGTCCTGATATCTAATAGTGTTGGGCATCTTTATGTACTTCTCGCCCATTTGTATATTTTCTTTGGAAGAGTGTTGATGAGGTCCTTTGCCCATTTTTAAAATTAGGTTGCCTTTTGCTTGGTGAGTTGTAATAGTTTTTATATATTCCAAGTATGAGTCCCTTACCAGAAATGTGATTTGCAGAGCAGAATTCCCCCCGCTCCCCACCCACCTCTCTCATAATTTTAGTTCTTACATTTAGATCTATGTTCCATTTTGCGTTAATTTTTGCTTATAGTATGTGGTAAGGTTCTAACCTCATTCTTTTGCATGTGGGTATTAACGTATCCAATCACCTTTTGTTGAAAAGACTATTCTTTCTCTCCATTTAATTACCATGGCACCTTTGTTGAAAATCAGTTCACTGTAAATGTGAGGGTTTTTCCCTAGATTCTCAATTTGGTTCCTTTGATCTGTTTGTCTGTCCTAGGTTGGTACCACACTGTCTTGATGAGTGTAGTTTATAGTAACTATTGAAACCTGCAAGTGTGGGTCCTTCAACCTTCGTTTTCAACGCTGTCTCAGCAATTTTGGGTCCCTGGAAGGTCCATGTGAATTTTAGGATCAGCTTGTCAATTCCTACAAAGAAGCCGGCTGGAATTTTGATAGGGATTGTATTGAATCTGTGGATTAATTTGAGGAATGTTGCCATCTTGACTGCACTCTGCATAGTGTCTGATGTATGAACACGGGATATCTAAGTTTCATTGGTTTTTCTCTATTGTTTCTATTTACTGTGGCATTACTTTTCACTGAGATCTTTATTATTTCCTTTCCTCTTTTTACATTGGGTTCAATTGTTCTTTTGTTTCTAGTTATTTAAGGTGGATGCTGAGGTCATAGAGTGGAGACCTTTTATTTTTTCTTGCATAGGCATTTAATGTTAAACATTTCCCCCAAGTACTTCTTTAGTGCAAATTTTGATATGTTTTGTTTTCATTTTTTTTTAGTTCAATGTACTTTATAATTTTCAGTTTGATTTCTTCTTTGATGCATTTGTTACGTAGAAATGTGTTAGTTTCCCAATGTTTGGGGGTTTTCTAGAGATCTTTGCTATTGCTTTCTAATGTTTTTTTCCTAATCTTTATTATTTCATTCCTTCTGCTGGCTTTAGGCTTCTTTTGTTCTTTTCCTAGCTCTTTTCTAAGGTTCGGTTGTTTATTTGAGATTTTTCTTGCTTCCCTCTTTTCTTTTTTTTTTTTTAAATGTTTTTATTTATTTTTGAGACAGACAGAGACAGAGCATGAGCAGGGGAGGGGCAGAGAGAGAGGGAGACACAGAATCGGAAGCAGGCTCCAGGCTCTGAGCTGTCAGCACAGAGCCCGAGTGGGGCTTGAGTTCACGGACTGTGAGATCATGACCTGAGCTGAAGTCGGACGCTTAACCGACTGAGCCACCCAGGCGCCCCCCCCCCTTTTCTTTTTTAATGTTTGTTTATTTTTGAGAGAGAGTGAACGGGGGATAGGGCAGAGAGAGAGGGAGACCGAGAATCCCAAGCAGGCTCCACGCTGACAGCAGAGAGCCCGAAGTGAGGATTGAATTCACAAACTATGAGATCGTGACCTGAGCCAAAGTCAGACATTCAACTGACTGAGCCACCCAGGCACCCCAGATTTTTCTTGTTTCTTGAGGTAGGCCTGTATTGCTCTATACTTCCCCTTAGGACGGCTTTTGCTGCATCCCAAAGCTTTTAGACCTTTGTGTTTTCACTTTCATTTGTTTCCATGTATTTTTAAAATTTCTTCTTTGATTTCCTGGTTGACCCACTCATTGTTTGGTAGCATGTTGTTTAATCCGTGTATTTGTGGTCTTTGCAGATTTTTTCTTGTGGTTGACTTCTAGTTCACAGCATTGTGGTCAGAGAAGGTACATGGTATAATTTCAGTCTTTTTATATTTGTTGAGGCCGGATTTGTGACCTAATATGTGATCTGTTCTGAAGAATGTCCCATGTGTATTCTGCTGTTCTAGGATGGAATGTTCTGAATGTATCTGTTAAGTCCATCTGGTCTAGCCATTGTTTCCTTGATGTTTTTGTTTTGATGATCTGTCCTTTGATGTACGTGGGGTGTTGAAGTCCCCTACTATTATTATATTATTATCTGTTCCTTTATGTTTGTTATTAATTGTTTTGTATATTTGGGTGCTTTCATGTTTGGGTGCATAAATATTTACAATTGTTATATCTTCTTGTTGGATTATCCCCTTTATTACGATACAGTGCCCTGATCTGTCTCTTGTTACAGTCTGTTTTAAAGTCTAGTTTGTCTGCTATAAGTGTTGCTACTCTGGCTTTCTTTTGATGTCCATTAGCATGATAAATGGTTCTCCACCCCCTCATTTTCAAATTGCAGGTGTCTTTAGGTCTAAAATGAGTCTCTTGTAGGCATCATGTAGGTGGGTCTTTTTTTTTTTTTTTTTTTTTTTTACTTATCATCCATTCTGATACCTGATGTCTTTTGATTGGAGCATTTAGTCCATTTACATTCAAAATAGTTATCGATAGATATGTATTGAGTGCCATCTTATTGCTTATTTTGTCATTGTTATCTGGAGATTTGTCTGATCCTTTCTTCTCTTTGTCACTTTTGGTCTCTCCTTTGCACTCAGAGTCCCCTTTAATATTTCTTGCAGGCAGGGCTGGTTTGGTGATCGTGAACTTCTTTAGTTTTTGTCTGGAAAACTCTTTATCTCTCAATATTCTGAATGATAAGCCTTGCGGGATAGAGTATTCATGGCTGCATATGTTTCCCATCGAGCACTTTGAATATCTCATGTCACTCCCTTCTGGCTTTTTAGGTTTCTGTTGAGAAATCTCCAGCTGGCCGTATGGGTTTTCCTTTGTAAGTTAAGAACTTATTTGTCTTGCTGCTTTAAAAAATTTTTATCACTGTATTTTGCAAATTTACTTACAATGTGTCTTGGTGTTGCCTCCTTTTGTTGATTTTGAGAGGAGTTCTCTGTGCTTCCTGGATGTGAATATCTGTTTCCTTCCCCAAATTAGGGAAGTTTTCAGCTATTATTTTCTCAAATAAATTTTCTACCTCTTTTCTGTCTCTTCTTCTGGGACTTCTGTGATACAAATGCTATTATGTTTAATGGAGTCGCTGAGGTCCCTAAGTCTATTCTTTTGTTGCATAATTCTACTTTCTCTCTTTTGTTCAGATTTATTACTTACTATTATTTTGTCATCTAGGTCATTAATTTGTTCCTCTGCTTCTTCCAGGCTGCTGTTCGTTGCATCAAGCCTGTTTCCAATCTCGTTTATGGCATTCTTCATCTCTGATTCTTTTTTTAACTCTTTTTTTTAATCTGTGGTAAGATCTCACTTGTGTGTTCTATTCTTAACGAATTCTAATTTAAGAATTTTTCAAAGAATTTCTAATTTAATTTCACTGTGCTCAGGGAACATACTGTGTGTGACTAGAATCCTTTTAGTTTACTTAGACTTATTTATTTTCCTTTTCCTAAAATTTAGTTTTTAATTTTTGCTGTGCTAAGAACACTTAATATGAGGTTTAGCCTCTTAACAAGTCTTAAGTGTACAATACATCAGTATTGGCTGTAGGTACAGTGTTATACATCAGATCTCTAGAATTTATTCGTTTTGCTTAACCAAAACTTGATACCTATTGATGAATAATTCTCCATTTTCCCTTTCCCACTATGCTTGGTAACTAGCATCTCCCCCCCACCCTTTAATTTTATGAATTTGACTCTTCTAGATACCTCATGTAAGTGGAATCATGCATTATGTGTCCTTCTGTGTCTGGCTTACTGCATTTGGCCCAAGATCCTTAATGTCCATTTATGTTGTCGTATAACATTCCTTCCTCTCTTTAAGGTTGAACAGAGTTCCATTGCATGTACATACCATATTTTCTTTGTTCACCTGTCAGTGGACATTTAGGTTGTTTCTACATCTTTGCTACTGTGAATATGTGCTGCAGTGAACATGGGAGTGTTGATATCTCTTTGAGAGCCTGATTGCAATTTTTTTGGTAGCTCTATTTTTAATTGTTTTTAGGAGCCTTCATACTGTTTTCCATGTGAAACAATTTTTTTTGATTCAAGATATGGTCCATCTTGGAAAAGGTATATTGTGCAGTTGTTGAGTGTTCTACAAGTGTCTAATAAGTCATGTTGGTTGTTAGTTTGGTTTAAATCTTCTATTTTCTTAATGATTTTCTTCATGTTCTATCTGTTTTTGTGAAAAAGTATTGAAACTTGTGAATATAATTGTATGTTTGTCTTTTTCCTTGCATTTCTTCTAGTTTTCTTTCATGTATTTGGAAGTTCTCTTATTAGGTGCAAATGCATTTATGAATTGTATATCTTTTTGATGAATTAACTCCTTTAACATTAGCAAATTACCTCTTGTATCCCTTGTAATATTCTCTTCTATATCTGTATCTTTACATTTAAAGTGAGTTTCTTGGGGCTCCTGGGTGGCTCACTTGGTTGAGAGTCTGGCTCTTGATTTTGGCTCAGGTCAAGATCTCACGGTCCATGAGTTCCAACCTTACATCAGGCTCTGCACTGACAGCATGGAGCCTGCTTGGGATTCTCTCTCTTCCTCTCTCTTTGTTCCTCCCCAGCTTGCACACTCATGCGCGTGCTCTCCCAAAATAAATAAATAAACTTAAAAATAAAGGGAGTTTCTTGTATGCAGCCTATAAGTGAGTATTTTTTCTCTTTAATTCAGTCTCTGCCTTTTCATTGGAATATTTGGTCTGTTTACATTTAATGTAATTGTTGGTATAGTTAGATTAAAACCTAGCTTCTTGATTTTTGTTTTCTATTTGTCCTCTTTGCTATGCTGTTTTTCCCTTTCTAGTTTAGTGGCATACTTTTATGATTTCATGTTATTTCTTTTGTTGGCTCATTCGCTGTATTTTGTTATTTGCTTTATGATTTAGAATGTACGTCTTTAAAATATAGTCTATCTTCGGGTGATATTATGCCACTTTATATATAAGAAACATACAATAGTACAATTTCATTGTTCCTCTCAACTTTTGTGCTTTCATTGTCCTACATTTTACTTTGACACGTGTTGTAAATCTGGTACTGTATTATTACTATATCTGTAAACAATCATTTTTTAAAGAGGGTTCAGTAACAAGAACAAAAAACATATATCTGCCCACAGTTAACCATTTCCCCGTGCAATTCATTCTTTTGTGTAGATGCATATTTCCATTCGGTATCCTTTCTTTTCTGCCTGAAGGAATTCCTTTAACATTTCTTTAGGAAAGGCCGATTGGTGGTATGTGTTTTGAACTTTTGTGTGTCTGAGAAAGTCTTTATTTCACCCTTATTTTAAAAAAATATTTCTACTGCATATGGAATTCTGTTGACTGTTTTTTCTCTCAGTTATTAAAGATGTTGCTGTGCTGTCTTCTTGCTTGGATTGTTTCCAGTAAGAAATCTGCCATCACGCTGACTTTGTTCCTCAGTATGTAATGTATCTTTTGTCTCTGGCTACTTTTAATTTTCTCTTTGTCAGTGTCACAATTTGCTTTGGTATGGTAGGGTCAGGCCATATTCCCAGCTCTGTCTGAGCACCAAGCACTGTTATTCTTTCAGATGGTTCTTTCCCTGCTCTTGGATAATTTCCTGACATTTGTATGCTGACCAGTACTCTACTGAGTACATGCAGATCTTCATATTTCTCTCTGTGTTGCTGTCTTCTCTCAAGAATGCTCTATCCTGTGAACCTCTCACAGCATTGTGTTCTCAACTCAGGGAGGCCCCCAGGCTCTGCCTCAGGTTTCCCTCCCTGTGCCGTAGCCTGGGAACCCTCCAGGCAGCGAGGTAGGGCAGAGGTAGGGCCCAGCCCATTTGTGTTCTGTATCTTGGGGGTCACTCTTCTTTTTAACTCGTTGGTCAGTGTCTAGAAATCTGTTGTTTCATTTATTTTGTCCCTTTTTGGATGTTTCATGCAGGAGGGTGAGTCCGGGCCCCGTTGCCCCATCTTTACCCGAAGAGCTCGTTGGATTATTGATTTAAAATTTTTAAAAAGGTTGAAACTTAACCCAATGTGGTTAAGTTTGAGGGACTCCTCATGAAGTTTAAGGTTGTAATTATAAATGCTTTCTGTCCTATTTGATTTCAACTGGGTTAAGTGTGTGTGGGTTGTACACGGCAGCAGGAATGCCACGGCGAACTAAAACCGGTAACAACGCGAATGTTTTCTGCACGGAATTTAGTTTGCCAGCCCAGCGTGTGACTTTGTTGAGCTGTGCTGTTCCCTGCAGGTTGGACAGCGGGCTGTGCGCGTTACATTGGCAGACATGGTTTTCCCTTCCTTTATGCCTGCACACAGGTCTTGCCTTCAGTCCACGGATGAGCAAGCTTGAACTTTTCAAAACAGGCGGTGATTTGGAGTTTTAACCTGGAATGTTTTTGATGCAGCTGTGGAAATTTAGATGAAAGTAAATTACAAAGTTCCAATCTACATTTTCACCAGTTCTTGGTATTATGAAGAGCTGCCTCTAAAATCAAGGGCTGAGGATGGTTTCTGTCCACTCTGCGCTGTGGAGAACTTTAGACCTACCTTTGCTAACACTTGAAAAATGATCCGGTAAAGCTGGGTGTCTTTGTCGGCAGAACCACTTAAACACGTTTATGGCTCTAACTCCAGTGGAGTAACCCTACGGGGGGGGTCTGCCTTCTAAAGAGAAAATTCAGAGTTAAATTTGCGTGTTTCACCCAGAAGGGTGTGGATTTTGTAGCTCGTCTGCTGAGCGAGATCCGAACTGTGAGAACCTGGTGAGCACCAGCGGTGGGGCCGACCCCAGACCAAGCCCTTCACTCTTTCTGTGCTCACCCTTTCCATCAAAATGATTGCAGCCCGTGCCTCAAGAAACAGGTTATTCCATTCTCTCGGTCATTTTTTATTTCAAGGTTGAGCTAATCTGTTGAGCTGGTTTCACTGTCTGTTCTACTCAGTTTAAACGTATTCTGCCACGTTCCCATCCAGGGGAGGAGAAGTTTTCCAGTAACAGTTCCTCTTTGGTTATGACTCTGATGCCACCTTGACTCTGCCACCTGCATGGAGCCCGGTTACGTCTAGTTGTTTGCACATTTCCTGATAGATGACACAGCAAGGTCAAAATGGGGTAACGGTCAGTCTTGGCTGGGGGTCTCTCAGGGGTCTGTTGGGCTCAGCGGCCACGCTGGAGGACCGTGACGTGGCTTCAGCACCTTCAAGTGTCAGATGCCCGAGCCGAGCGAGGCGTATTGTAGGCGTTCAGCAAATACTTTCTGGCTGATCGGCGTGTTGAGGGTTGTGTGTGCAAAGGAACGGAGGGAGGATTACACTAATGCATGAAGTCCTTGGTGCTTTCAGAGTATTTATTTAGGGAAAATTTTAATTCGTCTGGTAAAGCCCTAACGGTGTGCGCCATCATCACCCTCAAGGCCGTGACTGCGGTTCCTGTCTTTTCAATTTCTTTCTTGCATTTATGAGCAGAACAGTGTTGTTTAGGTGTTTCTCAAGTGCACAATGAAGCGATTTTTTTGGCTAATCAATTGTGCAGCCGTCACCCCAGTGTTGGGTCGCTTCTGGTACCTCGTGTGTACCCGTTTTGCGGTAAGTCCGTCCCTCCCAGCTCCAGGCAGTTGCTAATCTACTTTTTGTTTTTCCAGATTTACCTTTTCTGGAATTTTTGTATAACCAGAATCATATGTGTTGTTGTTGTTGTTGTTGTTGTTGTTGTTTTTTGTGTGTGTGCAGCTGGCTTCTTTTACTTAGTGTGATGTTTTTCAGGCTCATCCATGATGAAGCAGGTATCTGTAGCTTGCTCTTTTTATTGCTAAATAATACTCCATTGTATGAATATACCACACTTTGTTTATCCAGTCACCTGTTGGTGGACGTTATGTTGTTTTTCCTTGTTGGCAATCCCAAATAATGCTGGAAATTTGGGAAACTCACATGCAGATCGTCGTATATACACTCGTTTACATTTCTCTTAGACACCTGGGACTGGAACTGCTAGTTCGTACGGCAAGTGTGTGTTTGCCTTCCTGAGAAACTGCCAGACTGTCGTCCAAAGTAGTGGCACGGTTTGCACCCCCACTGGCAACCTACAGAGGGCTCCAGTTTGTCCACGCTCCTGGTAGGTCTGAAGTTAGCCATCTCACCGTGGTATTAATCTGCATTTCCCTAGTGACTTGCTGTTGAACATCTTTTCATGTCCTTGTTTATCGCTGGTATCTTTTTTGGTGAATTATTCAAATCTTTTGCTCATATTTAAAAATGGCCTTGTTTGTAATTTACATACCATAAAGTTCACTCTTTTGAAGTACACAGGGCAGTAGTTTTAATATGTTTACAGAGCTGTGTAAATGTCTCCATAATCTACATAAAGAACATTTTCATGACCCCTAAAAGAAAGCTGGTTCCTGTAGGCAGTCACTCACTATCACCCTCCCCTAGCCCTTAGCAACTGCTGATTGACTGTCTGTCTCCATCAGTTTGTCTCTTCTGGACATTTCTTACAAACGGAATCCCAGTATTTGGTCTTTTGTGACTAGCTTCTTTCACTTGGCCTGATAATGTTTTTGAGGTTCAGCCCTGTTGAAGCAGATACCAGTATCTAATTCCTTTCTGTTGGTAAGTGCTACCTTGTGTGGACACACCAGGTTTTATCTGTTACTCAGCTGATGGCATTTGGGTTTGTACTCCTGGGATTTTGCAAGTAATGCTGCTATGAACGTTCACGTACAAGTGTTTGCATGGATGTAATGGTTTCATTTCTCTTGGGTGGATACTTAATTGTGGAATTGCTGGGTCATACGGTAACCTGACGACGCTTCACGTTTTGAGGAATTGCCAAACTCTTTTCCAGAGCAGCTGCCCCCACGCTCCCACCAACAGTGAGTGAGGGTTCTGGTGTCGCCACACGCTCCCAACACCTGTTACTGTCTCTCTGTGATCACAGCCATCCTAGTGGGTGGGAACTGGCATCCCATTGTGGTTCTGATCGGCATTTTTTAATGACACATGATGTTGGGGCACCTGGGTGGCTCGGTCGGTTAAGCATTCAGCCTTGGCCTCCTTCGGGTTTCAGCTTAGGTCAGGATCTTGTGGTTCGTGGGTTCGAGCCCCGCGTCGGGCTCTGTCCTTGCAGCCCAGAGCCTGGAGCCTGCTTCGGATTCTGTGTCTCCCTCTCTCTGCGCCTCCCCTGCTCGTGCTCGCTCTCTCTCTCTCAAAAATAAAATAAAGATTAAAAAAAAATAATGACAAGTGATGTTAAATATTTTTTCATGTGTTTATTGGCCTTTTGTGTACCTTTGTTGGAGAAATCACTATTCAGATTCTTTGCCCACTTAAAAAATTATGTTATTTGCCCTGTTCCATTGCAAGATTTCTTTATATCATTTGGACACATATCTTTTAACGTATACATGATGTATAAACGTTTTCTCTAAGAATGTGGCTTGTCTTTTTATTTTTTTGATGGTGCGTTTTAAAGCCCCAAGGTTTTGGATATCGATGAAGTCCAGTTTATCAATTTGTTTCTTTATGGATCATGCATTTGGTGTCATATCGAGAGATCTTGCCCTATGTTCCCCTCCACAAATGTTATGCTTTCAGCTCTTACATTTAGATCTCTGACCCATGTTACGTTAATGTTTGTGTATGGTGTATAGACAGGGCCCAAAGTTCCTCCTTTTGCGTGTGGACGTTGAGTCATGCCAGCACCATTTGTTATGAAGACCGTGCTTTCCCTACTGAATTGTCTTGGCACCCTAAATGTCAGGGTCTGTTTCTGGATTCTCAGTTCTGTTCTAGATGTTTATCCCTATGCCAGTACCACACTGTCTTGATTATTGTAGCTTTTTAAAAGTTTTTTTAAAGTTTATTTATTTTGAGAGAGAGAGAGGGAGAGAGTGAGCGGTGGAGGGGAAGAGAGAGGGAGAGAATCCCAAGCAGGCTCCCACACTGTCAGCACAGAGCCCAGTGCGGGGACTTGATCCCACAAACTATGAGATCAGGACATGAGCCGAAGTCGGACGCTCAACCGACTGAGCCACCCAGGAGGCCTGATAATTGTATGTTTTTATGACAGTTATGTTAAGTTTTGAAATCTTTTTCACACACTGTTTGGTTTTTAGTGCATCTTTGGCTGTATTTTTCAGTCTTGTCTGACTAGTTAGACTGAAAACTCCCTGAAGGCCCAGCTGTATCACTGCAGATCCCCAGACCTCAGACAAGTTGGTTGAGGGTTTGGGGCTTCATGTTTCTCATCTGCAAAGTAGAAAAAACATTCCTCCTGTCATACGGCTGTCATGAGGGTCGATGATCCTGTTGTGAAGTGACAAATGTGGAACACCCCCGAACTGTACTTGTGATCGTTGCAAGCGACGTTCATCAGGCCCGGCCGGGGTAGCTCAGTCTGTGTGCCTGCTTTCCTCGAGATCCCTAATGGTCAGCCGGGGCGTAACCTGGGTCTGTGGTGGGCTTCGTAATCTTGCACACCTGCAGTGGGTCCTTGGTGAGTCCAGTGTGCCCATCCGTGGTTTTTCCTCTAACCGGAAGCGGACGTGTGGTTTTTTTCTTGCTCTGTCGTCTTCCTCTCCTAGAAGTAAGTTGTCAGTCCTGCCTCTGCTGCCTCGGGCCGCGTGTCCCCTCGGCCTCCCTCTTTCCCCAGACCTGGTCGGGCGTGCAGCCCTGGTAGCCCACGCGTGGTCATCCGAGGGGTCGTCCAGACAGCGGTCACAGCCGAGGAGGGAACAGCACCAGCCTGTGAGGTCCCTGTGGTTAAAGTTTCAGCATGTCCTGGCGGCATGGGGTGGAGAGCAGGAATCCTGGCTTCTGGTGTCCGTGGTTGACTCCGTGTCACGTGGCACGGTCGCGTAGAAAGCAAACCTCCCGAGGCGGCAGGGTCATTTTCCAAGTGGCGGTGTCACGGAAGCAGGATCTGCGCGTGACGGAAGCGGTGTTTTCTTTCTAAATGACGGTCTGCGGGGCCTTGTGGATCTCGCTGCCAGCACTCACGGTCCCGTATTCAGGGCTGGTGGCCATCCACGTCCGCTGCTCCAACAGGAGTCAACTTTCTTTACTGAGCTGAACAGCCTCGCTCAGCAGACTGCTTCTGGTAACTAGGCCTCCGTCAGCTGGCATGACACTTTTCAAATACAAACGATCTTCAGGAAAAAGGCCGTTCGTCACTAACAGTCCCCACAGTACCTTCCGAATGAAAGATGAGGGCTGTGGGCGTGTGTGTAGAGACTTAACCATCAATCGCATCCTGAGTTGTAACCATCTGCACTGGTAGTCCACTTCACAGCAGATGCGCTCGATCCGCGTATTGGTGTATTGATTAACTATGCTCAATTCATGGTGTTTAATGTTTGAAGACTGTGCCGTTTTCTTGCTGTGCTGATTGAGGAGAAGACACGGTGCGTTTCTGTTCAGACGGCCCAGGAAGTCGGCATCTTTGCTTCTCTGCATCCCTGTGGCGTGTGGAGCGGAGGAGCCGGGGTCCAGCGCTGGCCGCGTGTCCGGGTTCGGCGGGTGGCCGTGCCCCCTGTGCCGGGATTCCCCGTTCACCGGCTCACCAGCGTGTCCGCGGGGGCGTCGTGGGAACGTCCCCAGCCCGGCTTCCGCAGAGCCTGGCACGGCGTCCCTGCCCCGCGCCCCCCTCGGCAGGCTGGGCGCCACCACTCCCAATAAAGGGACAGGTCGGTGACAGCACAGGTGGGATCATGCAGTCGGCGGACCGCAGCTTGTCTTTGCCAGACCGGCCAGGTTTCTTTGTTCCGTCATTGGGTAACCCAAGACGCGTTTTGTATTTTAATTCTTGTGTCTTCTAAGTGTCTCCTCTTAGCCAGCCGTGTTCCTGTGTGAACTCTTCTCTGGTGAGGCTGCCGTTCGACTGATACTCAGTTACTGTTTAGTAACGGGGTCTTTGTGTACACTCGGGATTTTAATTTCATTTATACAGTGCAAGTGTCTTAGCTGGGTGGTAAATCTTCATCTGCCTTTATGAAGGCTGACATATTCTCTCTACGAGGGAGTAAAAGGGAGCCGTGTAGCACAAGCATCCCAGAGTTAAATGCCTCTGCAGCCTTCATTTTCCTTTGGTCCAGGCCCATCCATAATAACTGGACAATTTGCCAACTAAGTGTACAGGTCAATAGCATATGCAGTCAGCTCTCAATAATCCACAGTAAATAGCAGAACACATGAATAATTTAATCCACTCAGCTGGCCGGGGGCTCCCAAGCAGGTAACCTGCACGTCCCCTAGGGGAGCCCAGCTCTTACCGACCACCTAGGTGCCAGCATGAGTCCCCCTTTTGCCTGACACCGGGTGTGGGGGCCCAATTCCCCAACCATCTGAGCCACTTAAAGAATGTCAGCTTGTCACCACGCATGATCACAAGTCTACTGACCTTAATGTGCCAAATGTTACTTGACCCCACACAGAAATGGTTTCGAATGTGCTTCCCCGGTGTTTTAGATTTCATCCAGAAAGTGTGGGTTCTGACTCGTAGTCCCCTATCCGTGCCCCTTGGCTTTCCCCTTTGGCAAGTGTGATGTTATTCAGAAAGGAGCAGGGAAATGATATTGTTACCGATGGGGGCGAGTCGAAGCCTGTGTACAAAATGACATGGGGCGCATTTACCCTTTCCACTTTTTCCCTTTAACCCAGATTGTGGGAAGTTGGCAGTAAACCAGTTTTACCCATCATACTTCTTTTTATGGTGTAAAGATCGAGCATGTCCTGAATAACCAGAGATCTAGTCCTTGATCCTGTCTTTTGCGGTACTTTCGTCTGACTTGGACGGAGGCACAGAAGGCCCCATTTTTGCAAACGTTATGAAGTTAATAAGAAGGATTACTGCAGGATCCTTCGGGAGGAGGATTGGATGTCCTCTGCTAGACTAGGAAGCAACACGGATGTCAAATTAAACTTAACGAAGGCACCGAGGGCAGCCCTTCGCTGCGAAGGGGAGCCCTCAGCATCGAGCTGTTTCATGTGGAGAAGACTCAGGGACAGTGGAGGATGTCCGCCTCCCTTGGACCTGCCACGCCATGTGGCCGCTGCCTATTCAGCTAGGCATCAGACACACTGGCCGAGTCCTAGAAGGTGGCCGTTCTGCTATCCACCGTGGGGGCCACTTGGCTTTGCAAGTGTTCGTTATGGTTTAAGAGGGGTGCTGATGGTTTAGAAACTCTGGAGCAAGGTGTCTGGGATAGGAAAAGTCCGGAAAACATCTCAGGTGTGGGCTAGTGAAAGGCAGTAGGAATAGTGGGCGGGAGAGAGGAAGCCTCAAAAGTACCTGAGCAGGATTTGCAAGCATCTGGAAGGATGTGCATCTCATGCATGAGGGAATATTTGTTTTATGTTGCTCAGGAGGGAAAAATTAGAATCAGTGGGTTGAGATTATGGGAAAGCAGTTTGGCTTAACTCAGTGTTTCTAGAAGTGTGGTGCACATACCACCAGGGGTATAAGAGATGGGTTTTTTTTTCATTTTTAAAAACTTCGAAATAGTCACAGATTTACAGAAAGGTTGCAAAAAACATAGTATAGAGAATTCCGGTATAGCCTTCGGCTAAACAGCTTATGTGATCATAGTACTGTGAGCCTCGCGTGAAGTTAGCACCGGTTCAGCGTGTTAACTAGACTAGACCTTACTCCCGCCTCCCCAGCTCTCACACTGACAGGCTTCTCTGACCCTGATTGAATCCAGTGTCCACACTGCACCGAGTTGTTGTGCTTCTGTGGTCTCTTCCAGCCTGTGGCACTTCCTCAGTCGCTCGTGACCTTGACACTTTTAATGAGGAGGGGTCAGTTATTTTGTAGAATATCACTCAGTTTGGGTTGTCCCATGGCTTCTATGAGTAGATGAAGGCCATGCACTTTTGGCACAAAGACCGCAGAGGTGACATCACACCCCAGTGCGTCGTGTCAGGGCTTCACGATGTCAGTCATTACTGCTGATGTTGATCTTGTCACTCGGTGAAGGTGATTTCATCCACTGTAAAGCCACTATCTTTCTCTTTGTGATTAATAAGAACCTCGGAGGAGGGGCCTGGAGACGGTGCCAGTATCCTGGTTCTCCTTAAACTTCTACCCATAGATTTTAGCATCTATTGGTCAATCTCGTTGGAAGTAACTTTCACCGTGGCATTTACTTCGTGGTGACTTTGTGTTTTCCTTGTTCCTTTTACATAGTTAAGTAGAAGTCATCTGGAAAGGGGAACACTATCTCTTCTCCCCGAGTTGTTTGTTCAGTTGTTTATGTCGCAGTCAGACTCACAGGAATTTACTTTTTTCTCTGGATTTCAATCCAGTTGTTCCAACTGTGGCCATTGGGAACTCCTTCAAGATGGCGTGTTTTTGTCTTTTTGATGTGTCCTCATCCTTTTTTAAAAACTTCCTTATTTTGGGGGGCACAGAATGTCTCAGGCTCTTTTTATGCTTTCCCTGTTGTATGCCTGACCCAGTCCCTCTCCATTGGAGTCTCGGTTCCTTTAATAATTCCTACCATTCCTGGAGAATGGTAGTTAGAAAGCAGCACCCACCTGTTCGGTGCAGTCTTGCCACTCCTAGGATGCCACCATCGTCAGCAGACGCAACTAGAACATGTAGGCATTGGTGTCTGTGTGTGTGTGTGTGCGCGCGCATGTGCGTGCACTAGTGTGTAGGTATTTGCATCGTTTACACTTCGTAGTATGTGCATTACACACATCTGTATGTGCTTCTGTGTCTCTGTCTGGATGTAAAAACAGCACATCCGGGTCTAATCCAGCACCACCAGGTTCTTTCATAGCCTCTCCCTTTCTTTATTTGTTTTTGTTTTTTTAATGTTTATTTATTATTTTGAGAAAGAGAACCTGTAGTGAAGGGACAGAGAGAGGGAGAGAGAGGGAATCCCAAGCAGGCTCTGCACCACCAGCACAGAGCCTTACACGGGGCTCGATCTCACAGGCCGTGAGATCATGACCCAAGCCAAAACCAGGAGTCAGATGCTCAACCAACGGAGCCACCCAGGAGCCCTTCCCTTTCTTTAAATGTAACTTATTTCTGCAACAGAGAAACCTTGCTCTCATTATTTACAATATGTTTACTTATTTATTCAATCCTAGGATGCCAATAAAATAGTTTCAAAATTGCTAACCCTGTGAGAAACAGATTTGCTAACTGTAGTCAGTATTTGCATACGGGTTTTTTTTTTTTCAACATAATACTTAATTTTATTTTTTTAAATTTACATCCAAATTAGTTCGCATATAGCACAATGATTTCAGGAGTAGATTCCTTAGTGCCCCTTACCCATTTAGCCCATCCCCCCTCCCACACTCCCTCCCATAACCCTCAGTTTGTTCTCCATATTTATGAGTCTCTTCTCTTTTGTCCCCCTCCCAGTTTTTATATTATTTTTGCTTCCCTTCCCTTACGTTCACCGGTTTTGTTTCTTAAAGTCCTCATATGAGTGAAGTCATATGATTTTTGTCTTTCTCTGACTAATTTCACTTAGCATAATACCCTCCAGTTCCACCCATGTAGTTGCAAATGGCAAGATTTCATTCTTTTTGATTGCCAAGTAATACTCCATTGTATATATAAACCACATCTTCTTTATCCATTCATCCACAGATGGACGTTTGGGCTCTTTCCATACTTTGGTTATTGTCAGTGGTGCTGCTCTAAACATGGGTGTGCATGTGTCCCTTCGAAACAGCACACCGGTATCCCTTGGATAGATACCTAGTAGTGCAATTGCTGGGTCGTAGGGTAGTTCTATTTTTAGTTTTTTGAGGAACCTCCATACTGTTTTCCAGAGTGGCTGCACCAGCTTGTATTGCCACCAACAATGCAAAAGAGATCCTCTTTCTCCGTGTCCTTGCCAACATCTGTTGTTGCCTGAGTTGTTAACGTTAGCCATTCTGACAGGTGTGAGGTGGTATCTCACTGTGGTTTTGATTTGTGTTTCCCTGAGGATGAGTGATGTTGAGCATGTTTTCATGTGTCGGTTGGCCATCTGGCTGTCTTCCTTGGAGAAGTGTCTATTCATGTCTTTTGCCCATTTCTTCACTGGATTATTTATTTTTTGGGTGTTGAGTTTGATAAGTTCTTTCTAGATTTTGTATACTAACCCTGTATCTGATATGTCGTTTGCAAATATCTTCTCCCATCTGTCAGTTGCCTTTTAGTTTTGCTGATGTTTTCCTTACAGTTTTTTTTTACCCTTAGACTTAAGAGTTTCTAGCCTAAATAGTATCTGCCAGAGTTACTGAGGATAGTTCTGTAGTGGCTACGTTATTTGTTTGTAAAATAGTTTCATTTGTTATTATTTGTGTTTCATTTGGGTCTTCTCTCTCTGACGTCCTGGTTGATTTTTTTTTTTTAATTTTTTAAACATTTATTTATTTTGAGAGACAGAGAGAGAGTATGAGCAGGGGAGGGGCAGAGAGAGAGGGAGACACAGAATTCGAAGCAGGCTACAGTCTCCGATCTGTCAGCACAGAGCCCAACGCAGGGCTCGAACTCGCAAACCGCGAGATCATGACCTGAGCCTAAGTCAGAAGCTTAACCGACTGAGCCACCCAGGCGCCCCCCTAGTTGTTTTAAATTTGGTATTTTGGGGTACGTGAAATGTCACTGTGGTTCTAAGACTAGAGCTTCAGAGAACATGCGTGGAGAAGTGTCTGCTCCCACTTACATCTGCCATCCCTCCTTTTTACCTTTTCTCATCCACTCCCTGTGGGCATCCAGTCTCCTTAGTTTCTGGTACAGCCTCCCTGTATTTCTTTTGTATGGACGAGCAGACAGGTATGTTTTCTTATACCCCTTCTTTCTTACATGAAGGGTAGATTGCTTCTGTAGGTATGTATGTATGTATGTATGTATGTATGTATGTATGGATGGATTCGTAATTTTTTTTAACATTGACTTATTTTTTTTTCAGTATATGAAATTTATTGTCAAATTGGTTTCCATACAACACCCAGTGCTCATCCCAAAAGGTGCCCTCCTCAATACCCATCACCCACCCTCCCCTCCCTCAACATTGACTTATTTTTGAGAGACAGAGCATGAGCAGGGGAGGCGCAGAGTGAGAGGGAGACACAGAATCCAAAACAGGCTCCAGGCTCTGAGCTCTCAGCGCAGAGCCCGATGTGGGGCTCGAACCCACAGACTGCAAGATCATGACCTGAGCCAAGGCTGGACACTTAACTGACTGAGCCACCAGGCACCCCAGGGGTAGCATATTGCAGATCTTCTTTTGCAGTTTGTCACTTCACAGTATATCCAGGAAATCGCTGCAAGCCAGGGCACAGAGGTCTTCCCCTGGTTTTTATGGCTGCCTAAGAGCTGCCCTGCTTGGGCACGCCCCGCTCCCCCAGCAGCTCTCCTGCTTAGTTAGCTCTGTGCTTAGTTAGCAGTTTCCAGTAGCTTGCGGTTCAACCAGTGCTATGGTGAGTAACCGTGTGCAGCCTTTTTTTCACATTGTTGTAGCTGTGCCTGGCGGGTAGATTCCTACAGGTGTAATTTCTGGGTTAGAAAGTCTGTTTGTAGCTCTCCTTCCGTATCAGCAAGTTTCCTGCAGAATTTGCAGCACAGGAGATAGGTGCCTGTTTCCCACAACCTTCCTGGCAGAGTCTGGGTCACACTTGGAAGTTCTGCCGGTCTGACGGATGCCAAGTGGTATCCGTGGGGGAGGGGCAGAGCGAGAGGGAGACACAGAATCCGAAGCAGGCTCCAGGATCTGAGCTGTCAGCACAGAGTCCAACGCAGGGCTTGAACCCATGAGCCGTGAGATCGTGACCTGAGCCGAAGGTGGAGCTTAACCAACTGAGCCACCCAGGGGCCCCTTATTTCTGGACTTTTTATTCAGTCCCATTTGCCTATTTGTCTATCATCAGTACAACCCAGTTTAATTATAGAGTCTTCATGGTACGGTTTACTATCCAGTGGTTTAATTTTATTTTTTCATTTTTATTGATAAAAATATTAATGTAATGAATGTTTCTCTGATTACTGCTTTAAGTCCAATCCATAGAGTCTGGTATGTTCCTCAGGGTTTTCCTGCCTATTCTTGCATGTTTGTTTTTCCATGTGACCTTTGGTAGCAACTGTGTAAGTCCATACAATAATCTGTTGGTGTTTTTACTGGCATTACATTGCATTTATCAATTAACTGTCATCTTTCAAATGTTAAGTCATCCTAACCTAGAATAGAAGATGCCTTTTCATTTGTTCATATCTACTTTTGTGTCTTTCAAGAATGTTTTGAGTTTTCCTCATATAGGCTCTGTACAATTCTTATTAAACTTAATCCAAAACGTTTGACCCTCTTTGTTGTAATTACTTAGAATGGGCTTTTCTCTAATACTTTATTATATTTGAAGGCAGTTTTTGTAGGTTAACTTTGTATCCTAATATTCAAGGGGTGGTTTTATTGCTTGGGTTAGTTTTATCATTGATTCTCTGGGGGGTTCCAGATATACATTATGCTATCGTCTGCAAATAAGAGATCGTTTTACTTCCTTACCCATTCTTATGCCTCTGCTTGATGTATCTTTTGTAACTGTACAGGGTAACATAATACCTCTAGGGTAGGGCACTGGTGAGCACAAATGGAGATCGGGCATCCTTGCCTCCATTTTAGTGGAAATGCCACCAGCCTTTTCCCATTAAGTAAGATACTGGCATTAGGAATAGTGTATGTATATTTATCATGTTAAGAATATAACTCTCAGGTCATGATCTCACAGTTTGTGAGTTCGAGCCCCGCGTTGGGCTCTGTGCTGACAGCTCGGAGCCTGGAGCCTGCTTTAGATTCTGTCTCTCTCTCTCTCTCTCTCTCTCTCACAAATAAGTGATTAAAAAAAAAAATATATATATATATACACACACACACATATATATATATATATAAAACTCAATTTCTATTTTCTGTGATTTTTATAGATGGGTTTTAAATTTTGGCAAAGGGTTTTTTAGCATCTCTATAGATAACCATATGGTTTTTTCCTTCGGTTTATTAGTACAGTGAATGCTACTGGATTTCTTAATATTGAACCCAACTTTCATTTCTGGAAAAAAATCCTACTTGGTCACGGTGTGTGGTCTGGTATTAGATTCTGTTTGTTAATGTTTTCTTTAATATTTCTGCATTGATATTCATGAGGGGTACTGGCCTGTGACTGTCCGTCTTCATTGCTCTTTACCTGGTGTGTCAGTGTTACACTTGCTTCATTAAAGAACTTGGGAGCTTTTTCCGGCCTTGTCAGTGCTCTGGGCAGTTTACATGGAGCGTTGGAACCGTCCGGCGATGAAGGTCTGCTCGAACCCCTGAAGCTGTCTGTCCGCTGCTTCTGTGGGGTGCCTGCCTGCCCAGGAACCGGCTCTTTTTCTTCCCTGCGGTCATCTGTCCCGCGTTCCGGCTGCAGTGGGGCCAGCCTCGGTCATCCGAGTGTCCTTAGGAACTTGTCCTTCTCAGCTACGTTTTCACATCTGTTTGCACAGATGTCTGTCTGCAAAGCCGTCTCTTGGGATTTTTAAAATTTCTTGTTTCCTCATCACTTTCCCTGTGTCATTTCTTATTTTCTGTATTTGTGCTTTCTCCCCTTTTTTCTTGAGCAACTTAGCTGGTGGATTGTCTGTTTTGTCACTTACCACCCCCCCGCCACACACACACACACACACACACACACACACACAAACAAGACTCAGAATTATTGTTTAGCTCTAGTGTTTTAATGGAAAACTCCACCTCATTAATCAGTTTTTCCCTCCATTGTTTCTCTCCATGCATTTTCTTTTGGGTTACTCTGTTGTTATTTTTATAGTTTTTATGAGCTGAAATTTGTTGGTTTATTAATTTTGTTTTTTCACTTTTATTGATAAAAATATTCATATAATGAATTTTTCTCTGACTACTGCTTTAAATGCATTCCCTAGGTTCAGATACGTAGTGTTTTCTGTGTAATTACTTTTTCAAAATTCTGTTCTTTTAGTTTGTGTTTCCTCTTTCACCTAAGAGTCAGTAATAGGATTTTTGAATATCCAAGTGGAAGTGCCTTTCTGTTTTGTTGTTGTTGTTAATGATGTATACTTACATTGCATTGTGATCAGAAGGTACTGTCTGCAGTGTTTCTACATTATGGAAATTGTTGATGTTTTCTTTGTGACCTAAATACACCATCACTTGTGGTGAATGTGCTATAGTTTCTTGAGAAGATGTATATTCTCGGTTATCAGGGTGTGCGGTTCACTGCGTATCCACAAGATCTGCCTTGGTTGATGGTGTTGCTGAGATCTGTCTCCTTACTTACTCTTCTGCACTTGCTCTGTCTTGTACGGAGATGGTGTACTGGATCTCCCACTATGAGGACGTTCCTACCTGCGTCTCCTTGCATTTCCTGTTGTGTCTGCTTCGTAAAAGTGGTGGTTGTATTATTTGGTGCACAGATTTCATGAGCATTGTGTCTTTGTTGCAGACTGTGGCTTTTAACATTAAGTACATCCTCTTGTGTTTACTGCTTTGGGACTTGAATCCTACTGGGTCTCCTTCTTTCTTTTTGTTTTATTTACCTTTGTCCGTCCTTTTAATTTTTGGCTTTTCTGAATGACTTTATTTTAGGTGTGTGTCTTGTACGCAGCAACAGGTGGGGCTTGTTCTGTGAGCCCAGTTAAAAACTGTTTTCTTTTGGGGCGCCTGGGTGGCGCAGTCGGTTAAGCGTCCGACTTCAGCCAGGTCACGATCTCGCGGTCCGTGAGTTCGAGCCCCGCGTCAGGCTCTGGGCTGATGGCTCGGAGCCTGGAGCCTGTTTCCGATTCTGTGTCTCCCTCTCTCTCTGCCCCTCCCCCGTTCATGCTCTGTCTCTCTCTGTCCCAAAAATAAATAAAAAATGTTGAAAAAAAAATTAAAAAAAAAAAAAACTGTTTTCTTTTAATAGGGGGGTATTTGAACCTATTTTTACGTCCTTAGTAGCCTGTGTGATTAAACTCTTTATTGTCTCACTTTCCTGTTTCTTTCTCGTATTCTTTAATACACCTGTTGCTTACACAGCACTGACCTGTCCATTAATCAGAGTGTTTGCCCTTTACCTCTTCCTTCACGTCACGTTTTTCAGTTGAATTATTTCTGCTTTGTCACTATGTAATTTTCGCACATCTGCCTTTCAGCTTAACTACACCTTTATTTTGGTCTAAAATACGCACTTACGTATTTTTGAATGTGCCTCATAAATCCTTTGCTGGAGCCCCCAGTCATCACTAGATCAGATAAAGCTGACCTTCAGAAGGGCCGGTTGGGGGTACTGTCGTCCAAGTCCCTGGTAAGGCCCGTGCCAGTCAACTTCCTTTGCGTCTTCATTAATCTGGGCTCGCGGGCCTCGAGGACTTTGTCCTTACCTTTGAGACCCCGTAGCTTCATTAGGACACGTCTCAGAGTTGATTATCCTGGGTCATTTTTCCCAGGTACCCTGTGAGAACTTTCGTTTGAAGATTCAGGCCTTTTTCTATACTGGAAATGTTCTTACATGTTAAATACTGGCTTTGCGGTTCTGTTTTGTTTTCCTCTTTCGGGAAGCCCGACTCACGGGTGCCACTGCTTCTTGTTCTCTCCCTGCTACGTCTGTCCTCCTTGTGTCCTGTCTTTCCTCGGTGCCTTTGTTACTTTTCATTTGGAGTTATTCTCCTTGGATGCTCTGTAGTTTATTCCTCATTTCTTTCTTTGTTTTTAATTTTTTGATATTTGTTTTGAGAGTGAGAGAGAGAGAAAGAGAGCAGGGGTGGGGCAGAGAGAGAGGGAGAGAGAGAATCCCAAGCAGGGTCCATGCTTCAGCGCAGAGCCTCACATGGGGCTCGATCCCACGAACCGTGAGATCATGATTTGAGCTGAGATCAGGAGTTGGACGCTTAACCTACTGAGCCACCCAGGCGCCCCCATTCCTCATTTCTGAGATAATTTTGTTTTCCTTCCATTATTTGATGCATCTGCTCACGTCACTTTCTCCCTGTTTTGGTTCTTTTCTGTTTTTAATTTTATATTTCTGATTCAGGGTAGTCTTTCCTGTCCTCAAATGTTTGAATATGTTTATGATTTTAGGGTGTAAATTCCAATTTTCTTTTGACTCATGGTGGTTTTCAGGAGTAACTCTTTACAGTATTGAGTATTTTTAAAAGATTTCTAGTCTGACGGCAGCCTCTGCGGTTAATTTGGCCCAAGTGCAGGTGCCTTGGCCGCCGTTGGCTGGCTGCTTGGTTTTGGTGAGGATGGGCAGGTTGAATCTCATATTTCCTTTTTGCCCATAGGACCCTACACTCTGCCTCTTTCTTTTTAGCTTTACACTCAGTTGCCAAAGGGTGCTTCTCCCTGCCTTTTTCCTGTTTTCTTCCCCAGAAGCTCGGAGTTTTGCCGATGCCCCTATAAATGGTGTCTGTCCCCTTCTGCCACATGTGTGCACCTTCAGCCCCTTCCCTGACCCAGGCTCTCTGCTCAGGCACTTGGTAGCTCTTTTGTGTTTGTACTGGACTTGCTCACCCCTTTGCTGGTGCTGCCCTGTGTCCTGTGCTTCTTCCTTGTGCCCCCGCTCACCAGAGCTCACGTCGGGAGGTGCAGGTGTGAGCTGGGAGCACGAGGCGCCCCGCACTGGCACCTGCGGGCTTTTCTGTCTCTCACCCTGTTTTCCGTCGTTCACGTTCTCTGTCTTCACATCGTCCCGCAGTGTGGTCTTGAGTAGACTCGTAGTTTGGTTAGGGGAGCCGTAGGGAAGTCATGGCTCGTAGCCAGCCTTGTCTTTGGCCACCTGGAGGTCGAGCACTTACCCCGAGAAAGTCTTCTCAGTGGGTTAAGGGGCTTGGAGTTCAACATTTTCCAGTTTAATCTCCAATTTCCATTTAGCCTGTAAGGCATGTTAGAGGTCAGTAAAACTAGCACTCTAAACCCATGATATAAGGTTTCTATCCTGAGTAAATCCACTGAGTAAAAAACTAAAGTTAAATTAGAAAGTACAGACAGGTATTAGCACAGACGATAGAAACGTGGTACGAACCTTGGTGATGGTTTGCCAGAGGCCAGGCGGCCGAGGGGGCCGTGGCGTGAGCTCAGGTCCGCTGAGCAGGTGGGAGCTGGTGCAGCAGCGGGGCCGGGTGCCGGCCCCGGGCCGAGGTCGGGCTTCACCGCCACACGCAGGGGTCCTGTCGCTTGTCAGCTGGGCATCACTGGAAACGGGGTGGCCCTTCAGAAGGCTCAGTCTTGGGATCTTGAGAGTGAATGCGTTTTTCCTTTAGTGTCGGAGGATTGCTTTCGCGGTTGGCCTTCTTCAGTTCCCGGGGAAGCAGGAGCCAAGTGCTGACTTTCCCAAAGCTTATCAGTTACAGAGCATGTGTGCAACTTGAAAATAAGTACGATTAATTTGCTCCTCAGTGTCAGCAAGACCATAAAGAATTACTCACCTGTGAATTATTCATCTCGTATTAAGAAAGTTTGTAACTCGAAACCAGGCAAAGTGTGTTGAAGCACATAACTAGTTTCTGGAACAAAATTGATAGGTTTTGTATATTTTCAATATCAGTAAACCAGTCACAATAGTTTATTATAAGAGTTTCGCCCAAAATTGTTGCAGATGGCTACTTTAAATCTATAAAGCTAAGTAAACACCAAACAGTGCTACAAGTAATGAGGTTAAATGTAACTGATGGAATGGGTTCCTGAAAGACGACGTTTAAAGTCACCCCCCGAACGCCCAGTAAACTTGCCGGGCTCCGCAGGGTCTGTATTTGCAGCTGACATTTTCCGAAAGCAAATCCAGTTAGCGTCGTGTGCTCTAGGAGGCTCTCTGAAGTGACATTTGGCGTCGTGTGCTCTAGGAGGCTCTCTGAAGTGACATTTGGTGTTTTTCAGAAGCGGGTGTGCAGGAGACTCGAGGCGGCTGGGCAGGAGCGAGGCTGCCCCCCGGTGAAGGTGAGCGCCCCCATGTCCTGGAGCGGCGAGGGGCTCCCTGACAGCGGCCAGCGGTGGCCACGCACGGGGGTAGGTTCCATTCCCACCAATCCAGCTGTGACCCATTTAAATATTTTAATAAAAATTGTAAATAATCACTGTTCTGATACATCTGCGGCTGTGATTTGTTAAATAGATTCCTCACAATGGTGGAAGGAACTCGGCCCAGCCTTGCCCGAGATGTATTGCGGGGGAATCTGTAAGTGCATTAACCTTCTCGCTGTGACATAAAAGACAGACTTGTTCTTAAATATTAGATCCATAAAACAAAGTTAATAAAAACGGCAATTACATTTCTAAGGAATGAGGGATGTAAATAAAAAGGTGCAGATTGATTTAAGCTTTTCTTGGCATTCTGCTGGGGTGCAAACTGATTTGTTTCTAGCTTCAGCTTGGAAACAGAAATGAAAATACACTTAAAATTTTTTCTTAACACAGAGTTCAGGGAAGGGAACAGGCCACTGGATACATTTAATAGAGATCATTTGAGGACGTCTTGGAGGAAAGCCCCTGACCTCATTTAATTATCCGAATAGGGATGGACATTGTTTTCTCTTTTCCCTGCTTAAGCTTTCTTTCGTGTTCCCGTAAACTTTACAGAAACCACAGATTTCAGAGGGAGAAACGCAGTATTCCCACCATTAAATCAAAGTTAAAGGAGGCCTAACATAGCCAGAGTCACATTCCCCATCTCCTGTATCGGGCAGGATATCGTAAGGTTGGACACTAGCATCATATCTTTGTTATTAATTTTGGACTTACTCTAAGAACAAGTTAATGTGTCTTTTGATAACCTCTGTAATTCTTGGGGTTTTTTTATTTTTAAATTTAGAATTGTAATATCACAATAAAATGGAATTACGTTTAATTGACACATAGAAACCAGGAGAGAGAGAAGAGAGAGAGAGAGAGAGAGAGAGTGTGTGTGTGTGTGTGTGTGTGTGTGTATGTGAGTATTTCTTAGATTTCCCCCTACAGATTTTTAGAGAAATGTATTGCTCTGTTTCTGATAAGCAAAAGATTGAGTCAATAAATTATAAGATTTTCAGTGGATATATTGCAGGCTACTGTATTTTCCAGTGAGAAGCAATGGTTTTGTTTTTAGTGCAGACCTAAGTGTTGGCTATCACCCGTGTGAACCTCTGGTCCCTGAAGTCATTGGAGAAATAGAAACCAAGCTCAGTGTTTGACTTGCTTTGTAAAGGTGTGCTTTTCGATTTTTTTTTAATGTTTATTTATTTTTGAGAGAAAGAGAGAGAGCATGAGCAGGGGAGGGGCAGAGAGAGAGAGAGGGAGA